>NW_015645598.1:0-3021 GCF_001515625.1 Sinocyclocheilus rhinocerous | reverse complement strand
ATAATAATAATAATAATAATTATTATTATTATTATTATTATTTTTATTAGTATTTATTTATTTATTTATTTTCCCAGTGGATGTTTTCATTGTTCAGAGGTCGCTCTTGTAGTATAGTGTTGCAATATTTGATGGTGATCTCAGTATTTAATTAATTTTATGTTTAAATCAAATAGTCTGGCTCTAGGAGAAACATCTGATATATTAAAGACATCTCATTTGTCATCAGATTTGACAAATAAAACCTGAATTTTTCTGCATAATCTATACATTTTCTATACATTTATCTATGTTTGATAACAAGATGCTGATTTTGAGTCACTTTTTTTTAGCTGTACTGTATTATAACCATGATCTGTTCCCTCTCAGGTACACAGCGAGCCAACGCACGGGCACCTGCACCGTACAAACGGGACTTTGAAGCCAAACTTCGGAATTTCTATCGCAAACTGGAGACTAAAGGCTACGGACAGGGTCCAGGCAAAGTCAAGTAAGCATCATGTGTACCGTACCCTGAGGTAGAGACCTGCACTCCCGCGGGACCCAACGCAACAGGGTGTGGCGCGGGACAACTCTCGATGGGCGAGTGCGGGTGCAGGCGGGAAGAGACTCGTGTGTGTGCGGGATGCGGGAGAATAAAATGATTTGCGGGACTCCCGCAAAATAGAAATGATCTAAACATAAAGTGAAATTGCGTGCTCACGAATCCTCTCATTTTAGACACTGTGAAAGATTCATTGTGCATATATTTAGTGTTATAACAGAGCTTTATGAGATTGCGATTAACTGAGATGTCAGCTTTTTGTGATAATAAAGGAAGCGTGCTGCTCGCATTCTGCCATGCCAAACCATGCACGCAGCAGCCCATGCTTGCTTTCTGTAAAAAATAACAGTGGTTGTGAATATTGATGCTTAGCCTAAATAACAAATATTTTATCGGGAGTGTTTATGCTGGTTTGTTGTGGAGCTTAGGAGATGTTACAGAACCATTTCATGTAAATTATAATAATAATAATAATAATTATTATTATTATTATTATTATTTTTATTAGTATTTATTTATTTATTTATTTTCCCAGTGGATGTTTTCATTGTTCAGAGGTCGCTCTTGTAGTATAGTGTTGCAATATTTGATGGTGATCTCAGTATTTAATTAATTTTATGTTTAAATCAAATAGTCTGGCTCTAGGAGAAACATCTGATATATTAAAGACATCTCATTTGTCATCAGATTTGACAAATAAAACCTGAATTTTTCTGCATAATCTATACATTTTCTATACATTTATCTATGTTTGATAACAAGATGCTGATTTTGAGTCACTTTTTTTTAGCTGTACTGTATTATAACCATGATCTGTTCCCTCTCAGGTACACAGCGAGCCAACGCACGGGCCCCTGCACCGTACAAACGGGACTTTGAAGCCAAACTTCGGAATTTCTATCGCAAACTGGAGACTAAAGGCTACGGACAGGGCCCAGGCAAAGCGGGACAGAATCTTGCGGGAACGGGCGGGAGCAGGACTGAAAAATCCGTCCCGCGCAGGTCTCTACCCTGAGGTCTTCATTTGTAACACATTTTCACACTCATGCTGATTTGTGCTTGTTTTAGGTTGATAATCCGCAGGGATCATCTACTGGAGGACGCCTTCAATCAGATCATGTGCTACTCTCGCAAAGATCTACAGAGGAGTAAACTCTACGTCAGCTTTGTTGGAGAAGAGGGGTCAGTGTTTCCACAATTTTAAAACATAACCAGACTTGTATAACAACCATTATAAAAATATACTTAATTAAAAATAAATTAGTCTTATATCCAAAGCCTATTATTGTAATAATAATAATAATAATAACAATGATTATTATTATTATTATCACCATTTTCATGATGATTATTTATTATAATTTTACCTTTTTTTGTATTAATTAACTTTTTTTTTTTCTTCGTTTAATTTTGCTCCCGTTCAGACTGGACTACAGTGGCCCGTCCCGAGAGTTTTTCTTTCTGGTGTCACGGGAGCTTTTTAACCCATACTACGGCCTGTTTGAGTATTCAGCCAATGACACCTACACCGTCCAGATCAGCCCCATGTCTGCCTTCGTCGACAACCACCATGAGTGGTGAGTGCACATTTTCTTTTGTTTTGAAGCTTGATTTGATTTGATTTGATCGATGCACATCCAACATTAAAAGAACGATTCAGATGGTCCTTTGATCAATCTGTGCCTATAAGATGTCCTTTACTAGACTGAACTAGCAGAAATGTACCTCAATGTTTTAAACATGTTCTGTCGTCAGGTTTCGGTTTAGTGGTCGTATTCTGGGTCTCGCTCTTATCCATCAATACCTGCTGGATGCCTTCTTCACACGACCCTTCTACAAAGGCCTACTGCGAATGTGAGTTAAACATTTCTGACACTTTATTTTTTAATAAATAGACAGTTTTTACAATTCTAAAAGTTGTTTTTTATTCTAGCTGGGAAAAAAAATTATATTAAGTTATATATAAGTTATGCAGGGACATTATTTGAATGTTATTTAAATGTGATCTTGTTAGTATTTGTAGATAAAAAACAAAATACACAAAACTAAATATATTAATAGCACTGATCTTTTTTTTTTTAAGTAATGTTTAAATATTATAACCATGTAGACATTGTCATTATGACGTGACTATGACAATAACCTTTAGTATCAAGCGTTCTGCTTAAGTGTCAAGATTTTATTGCCGTATAACTACTTTTAATTTTTTTTTATAGCAATATAATACAAAATGTAATAATTGAGTGTAATAATAATAATAAATTAACATTTTAGCAATTCTTTTTTAATTAACATTAATGCTAATATGGTACATAATAATAAATGTTATTATAGTAATACTATAATATGTTGAATGGTGGTGTATTTGAAAAAATATCTATAATTTAAAATTCTAAAGTTGACGGGCATGGAGTAAAATTATTCTAAAATATAAAATCCATATACAGTGGGTACGGAAAGTATTCAGACCCCCTTAA
>NW_015645597.1:0-12788 GCF_001515625.1 Sinocyclocheilus rhinocerous | reverse complement strand
TATATATATATATATATATATATATATATATATATATGGTACAACACGGCTAAAGGCGCCTTTGATATTATTTTAATCTAAACCACTACATGGCACAAAAACGTGGCGTAGCACTTTCCAAAACATCCGCTTTTCAAGATGCATGTGTAGTTTGTTTGATTCTTGACGCGACCGCGCGCAGCAGCGCAAAGTTGATTCTGTGCTTACTTAATCTAATATTTGATGTTTTTTTTTAAATGTTGTAAATTTAAGTAGCATACGAGAATCGTTAAAATTAATGCATATATTTTGAGACAAATGTCTTCTTTATTATTAAAGTTTTTAAATAACGAAATAATATGTAAAAGTATGGTATTTGGGGTAAAAAGCGCCCCTGCTGTTGGGGCTAAAGGCGCACAGTAATTAACATGATAATTAACAGATGGCTGACTTTTTCATTTGTTGACATTCAGATGGTAAATATCATATATTATGTTGGGTGTCCATATTAGAGATAATCACCATGTTTAGAATGAAACCATCATATTTAAAAACATGATATTAATCATATCATATAATAAAATATCATTTGTTGTGACTATATATATTCAATTATATATATATATTCAATTATTATTGGATCTCCTTCAATACTTTCAGAATCTTTACTTATTAAAACGGTTTTGTTTCTGTATTTTAAAATATATTGTTTTATATTAACATTTTATTGACAGTATATTTATTGAAAATAAATAATTATTATATTTTTCAAAATAAGCAAAAAATAGTACAAACTTTGCTAAAGTGATTGTTTTGAACAAGTATTAACATAGACAATATTAAAAAAACAAAAAAAAAACATTATTTTAGCTGAGGTATTTGTATCAATACTGTGGGCCTTTTACCCCATGTGTGGGGTAAAAGGCCCCTCTTGCCACCTCATACATTTATAAGATATTTAAACAAAATAAACAACTTGAATGATTTATTTTCACACAAAATATGTTGCTCCATTAATGTTCAATACAACATATATATTTTTTCTGCAATTATACATTTTAGGCGTATATGTATATATTCTCAGTGTGCAGAATTTTAACCATATTAGCATAATACAAGTTTAACCAGATTTTCCTTTTTATATTTTCTGTATCTGACAGTCAAATCCCATACAACGTCGCTTTCTACATGTCTCCAGCATGACAGGAATCACCCCCACAATTGCTGAGACATATTCAGAAGATCTAAAGAATATAATCAGTCAAATGCTCAGCTGTGACCCTAAAGACAGACCTTCAGCTAATGAGATTTTGGCAAAACCATTCCTGAAAGATGCAGTGAACAGAAACAGGAGAATTCCAGACCAACTTGAAGAAAGATTCATGAAGTCCACTGAGAACTTTGATGAGGCCTACAAACATTCAGAGGCCTTTCTGAATGAAATGGAAAAAACAGCAGATTCACTAGAGGAGATACATCGTAAATGCACTATAGGCAGTTTGTCAGGTGCAGTCATTGGAGCAACTGGAGGAATCACTGCATTGGTTGGTGCAATTCTGGCACCTTTCACTCTTGGAGCATCTCTGATTGTCACAGGCGTTGGTATAGGAGTCAGTGTTGCAGGTGGTGTAACAGGTGCTGCATCCAACATTACAGATACAGTAAAACAAAAATCACTCAGTGAGAGCCTAAAAAAAATGGAGCAAATATGCAAAAATGAAGGTGCTCTAATTTTCAGTTCACCAAAAACACTGAGTCTTCTGAGAAAAATCACAAAGTTCAGTGATTTTGTCAGTTACTTAACATTTGATAATGTGAAAATATCATGGAGGGCAGGGAGAAGTACAGCAGTGTTTGCTGCAGAACTTGCATGTCTGTTGGTAAATGTTGGCAGAGTTGGTGCTCAGGCTGCCAAATTAGGACGTGCAGCAGTGGCAGTTTCAGGTGTGTTAAGTGGACTGTTAGTCATTGTTGATGGCATCTTCATAGCGAAAGATTCTCAAGAGATTCATGAGATCAGACAACAGGGAAACATAGATGATCCAGAAAAGGTCAAATCTAGTGTGCTCAAGTCCATCGCAAAGATGAGGAAAACACATAAAGAGCTTTGTGCTGTCTTGAAGGCAATTAAAGAAACAAGAGAGTCAATTCTAAAGAAAAGAAGAAAAAATCATCCAGAGGTGAAAGAGACCAGATTTAAATACACCACCAGTCAGACTCACGCATAATCATATTAATTTGTCTGTGAGCTTTTATGATGAAAAATAAAAATAATATGTATATATATATAAAGAAAAAAACAGAAAAAAAAACAGAAAGCAATATGTCTAAGCTCTTGTACTGACCCAAACAATATAATGTGTGATGTATGGGGTTAGGATTTTGTGATCATTCTGTACTATAAACTACTATATTTCTGCTATATATAAGATTTTGTTTCCAATAGCATAGAGGTGCAAACTTGTTTATGGATTATTTTTTAATAGACTTCTATTAGTTTAAGCATTCATTTGGGTGAGTATTAGATTTGTTTTAGTGCTTTAAGGGTAAATTAATTAATGTCAAAAATTAAAGTCAATTCTGAAACTGAAGTATTAAAAGACAAATATTCTCATAAACATAGAAGAGGAGAATATTCTTCATCAGATTAATGACTTGTGCGCTTATAATTATTATTTTACACAAATAATTATTTTGGTATTATTTGACTGTATTGTTAATTGTTCTTGCATTTAATTGCGATACATTGAGTATATTATATAAATCATGTACCACATTTTGTTTGCCATATTTCCACGGCTTAGAGCATTCAAAGATAAATGAAGCATTAAAAAACATGCTGCAAAACACTAAAGCAACTGTTGTTTTTTGAATTATTTTTTTTTTTTCTCCATATTAATATGGTAACTTACTTTACCAGATAAACATGTCTTTGTTCTAACTCTCATGATAAAATAGACTGGGGAAAAAAAATAAAAAATGACATTGACAAAATGAACACTTTAGTTTTTTTCAGCTGCCTCAGGTGTGTGTGAAGACGCTGCAGGTGCACCAACATCACTAACATTATCAAACTATTTGTTGCCGACACAGAAGAGGTAGATTTCTTTTTCTGGTGGTACATATGGGCCTGGTTTCACAGACAGGGCTTAGACCAAGCCAGGACTAGGCAATAGTTGAATTGGGACTAGGTTTAAGCCTTGTCTGTGAAACCGGGGGATGGTCTTTTATTACTGTCACACTCTGCTAAATTAACAAACACAGCAAGAAATTAGACTTCATTTCACAGTGTGTTGAAATAACTGGCAGTGTAACTTCTTCATATATGAGTAAAACCCTTGTTCAATAAACTCACATTACACAATTTCCTGATATACACAATGTCAAAAAATGACAACAATGTATTTCACCAAATAAAAACTGCAACTCACTTACATTAACATTGCAGTAATCAAACAGTAATGCTGAAAAATAAACTGTGTACAAACACTTTAAGTATCTCAAATAACTCTCCTATAAAATTGTAAACTCTTTTGCCAGCATCAGTATACTCATCAAACAATGACAGAATGTTTCAGGACACAAATGCCTTAATAAGCATATATTACTAGGCTCTCTTTACAAACAACGTGTGTCGCTTTTCCACTCCCGGGCCCTTTAACATGCTCTCTGAAGCTAGGGGAAAATGAAAGAAAACTAACTATATCACAAAACGAACTTGACAGAAGCTAATATTTGGTCCTTACATGAAGACTTAAAGGGGTCATGACATGAGAAAGCAAATTTGCCTTGACCTGTGCACACAGAAAGTATTAACAGTGATTCGCTTTTCCACATTTTGTTATGTTACAGCCTTATTCCAAAATGGATTAAATTAATTATTTTCCTCAAAATTCAGCCTTTGCCATGACACTCAAAATTGAGCTCATGTGCATCGTGTTTCCACTGATCATCCTTGAGATGTTTCTACAACTTGATTGGAGTCCACCTGTGGTATATTCAGTTGATTGGACATAATTTGGAAAGGCACACACCTGTCTATATAAGGTCCCACAGATAACAGTGCATGTCAGACCACAAGCCAAGCCATGAAGTCCAAGGAATCTGTAGACCTCTGAAACAGGATTGTATCGAGGCACTGATTAGTGATGCAAAGTCTGATTCATTTCCGCGAACCGGTTCTTTTCGGACAGATTGGTTCATTGAACCAGTTCAAAAAGCAGATTCATCGGTTCCTGATGTCATCAAGCAATAACGTCTCTACGCATTTCTTTTCTAACAACTCAGTGCAATGTATCAATGAAAAATTCAAATAAGTCATTTGTGTCAACACATTGAAACATTCCAAAAATAAGGTTATTTGTGTGAAAGCATATTGCTGATTACCACATAATTCACTTAAGTTAATGGTGTTTGTGGTCACAGTATCAGTCGCAGAACCTTTGTCAGATACGACTGACTGACCAGTATTGACTAGCCTACAACTCGGATAAGATTCCTAAAAGGTTCACACCTACAGCACACATTACAGAGCATCAACCCGGAACTAAAGTTCGATTCAGTTCGATTTGTGAACCGGCTCGACCGGTTACTTCCTGAGAACCAGCTCAAAAGATCGATTTGTTCAAGAACCTAACATCACTAGCACAGACCGGGGGAAGGTTACAGAAACATTTCTGCTGCATTGAAGGTCCTAATGAGCACAGTGGCTTCCATCATCCGTAAATGGAAGAAGATTGGAACCACCAGGACTCTTCCTAGAGCTGGCTGCCCGGTCAATCTGAGCGATCGTGAGAGAAGGGCCTTAGTCAGGGAGGTGACCAAGAACCTGATGGTCACTCTGACAGAGCTCCAGCATTTCTCTGTGGAGAGAGGATAACCTTCCAGAAGAACAACCATCTCTGCAGAACTCCACCAATCAGGCCTGTATGGTGGCCAGACGGAAGCCACTCCTCAGCAAAAGGCACGTGACAGCCCGCCTGGAGTTTGCCAAAAGGCACCTGAAGGACTCTCAAACCATGAGCAACAAAATTATTCTGGTCTGATGAAACATGGTGATGCAGTGAAGCATGGTGGTGGCAGCATCATTCTGTGGAGATGATTTTCAGCGGCAGGAACTGGGAGACTAGTCAGGATCGAGGGAAAGATGACTGCAGCAATGGACAGACATCCTTGATGAAAACCTGCACCAGAGCACTCTGGACCTCAGACTGGGGCGAAGGTTGATCTTCCGACAGGACAACGACCCTAAGCACACATCCAAGATAACAAAGGAGGGGCTACGGGACAACTCTGTGAATGTCTTTGAGTGGCCCAGCCAGAGCCCAGACTTGAACCAGATTGAACATCTCTGGAGAGATCTGAAAGTGGCTGTGCACCGATGCTCCCCATCCAACCTGATGGAGTTTGAGAGGTCCTGCAAAGAAGAATGAGAGAAACTTCCCAAAAATAGGTGTGCCAAGCTTGTAGCATCATACTCAAAAAGACTTAAAGGGATAGTTCACCCAAAAATGAAAATTGTCATCATTTAATTACCCTCATGTCGTTCCAAACCTGTATGAGTTGCTTTCTTATGTCGAACATAAAAGAAGATATTTTGAAGATTGCTGGTGTAACGGAGGCCAGAGAGTAGGTGTTGTGCAGGTAAAACCTCACTCCCCTGATCTCAAGAGACGCACTAGTGACTGAGGCTAGAGGCTGCAGTCTTTAGCCTCTTTGTTAGTGCGTCCGCCTCCTATGCCGGAGACCAGGGTTCGAGACCCACTCAGAACAAGAACGAGTTGTGGCGGTGAGGACCCGGGAGAGAGGGGTTACACTGGTAATCAAACAGTTGGTGGTTGCCATTGACTTGTATAGTACTTTTTTTCCTACTATGGAAGTAAATGGCAACCACCAACTGTTTGATTACCAGCAATCTTCAAAATATCTTCTTTTATGTTCGTCATAAGAAAGCAACTCATACAGCTTTGGAACGACACAAGGGTAAGTAAATGACAACATAATTTTCATTTTTGGGTGAACTATCCCTTTAAGGCTGTAATTGGTGCCAAAGGTGCTTCAACAAGTATTGGGCAAAGGCTGTGAATACTTATGTACATGTGATTTTTTTTTCCCGCTTCATATTTTTTATAAATTTGCAAAGATTTCAAACAAACTTCTTTTACATTGTCATTACTCATTATGGGGTATTGTTTGTAGAATTTTGAGGAAAATAATTAATTTAATCCATTTTGGGTTCGCCTAAACACTTATAGATAAGGAAAAAAATTTACGAGAGCGTCTGAACTCTTCTAAACTTTTATTATCTGTCACACCAAAGAGTGAACTCCTCCAAAAACCTATGAAACTCTAGTACTCAAATACGCATGACCCATGCCTATCTACGGCAAGCCCAGAGGGGAAAAATGCATTACACACACATATAACGAGTGCATATAACGAGCACATCCAGACTTAGTGCAACATAACAGAATCAAATAAAGTCTGTTACATAAAAAAAATAAAATAATAATGAATTAAAAAAACAGCCTTAATCTACTTTATAGCCTAGTAGAAAATAAGTTGTAATTCTAATCGAAAGCGATACTGTCAAAGTTTATTGTAACTGTAACACAGCTGCTTTAAAGTAGCCTATTGTATAAATTGCTATATAAATATGCTTAAACGTGACGTGACTTTACTGGAGTGCCGATTGCAGAGCTGGTGCAAACATATCCATGTCGCTATAATGATCAGATGTTTTCTTGCCGCTTTCTCATCGCTGTCATTTTATGTGTTTATTTTGTTATCAAGAGGAAAGCTCGCAGCACATAATTACATATTCGTCTAAACTCCGCTCAACACAGCGTGGACGGCGCTGGGATGTTCGCTAACTAGCGCTGGTCACGTATTTTAAACTTCTTTTTACCCCTAAACGAAGAATGAAAAAGAACTACACACAATGCAGATGCACTGTCAGACACATGCAAGCTGTGTCCCAAACTGAAGTGCACAGACTCCGAAGTTGACCCAATTCAGAATGCACCCTCCGAAGACCGCATTCCAAGGCCGATTGCGTCACCACGGCGCAACGAAGGCTGACGTATTTCGAAAGCGACTTCAAATGCGCCCTTCGTTTCCCAGAAAAATTAAGTGTACATCTGATGGACACTTCGCACCCTACCATATCCCAGAATCACTTGCACGCAGATGACTACGGTTTTTATATTCAAAGAACACAACTCAGGGTGAGAGTTCTGTGGGGGAAATCACATTGAAATGTAAGTATTGTGTTTTTATTTACTCAAATACCTACCAAAAGTGTTAAAAGCCAGGTTTTTTTTACACAAAGCCCACAAACAATAAGACAACCACTATATAAGGCAATAGTCTTTCCCTTTGTTGTGTTTTTGTAGTGCTGTCATTCAAGATATGTCTACAAATGTTTTAACCAAACTTTAGCACTTAAGTATTTTGTATGCCTGTCCTGCTGTGTCATATTTCCTAATGTTAATATTGCAAACCTGTCTTTATATTTTTCATAAGTGTTCATTTTCTCTTGTTTTTGTACTATTCTGGAGAAAATGAGCCTGCTAGGGAAAACCAAAAAAAATACAAAGTAGGCAAGTTCATACACATGTTTTTGCTGAAATTCATTGTGCTGTTGTTGTTAATAGGCATGGTTTATTTGCTCTGCCTTAGGATTGCAAGTGTCCTGGGACAGGTGAGGGAGTGAGTGGAAGCTGGTGGAGCTACTCAGGGAGGACATCAATCTCCAGAGAGAGACAGAGGAGAGAAGAGCACAGGAGATAAAGGAGAGAATGGAGGGACTGTATTCTCTTCTTGAGAGAATGCTTAACAAATACATTATTTATTAGCCATTCTCTATTAGGCAAGAGAAAGCAGTGCAAAAAAATGGGTACATTACAGTTTTTCAATATCTTTTTTTTAAATGTCACATTGTCAATGAAACAACCTTATTAAATTAATAAAATTAATAAGTTGTATACATTATTCATTTTTGTAATGTAATTTGTGTAAATGAGCCTGAGTACTTTCTGTACATTTTATATTTTTGTTTTGCATATTCACATGTATAAATAAAAGAGAAGTAATTATGTACATTGTTAAATTTTTTAATGCAGCTTGTAATTTTTTCACAAAACTTTCTTCTGTATGTTTATTTTTTTTGTCCTGTAAATATATATATATATTTTTTACACATTAAAACAAACTGTTCTATACATCACTGAAAGTACTTTTTACAACTATTTACAACATAGTTTAGGTTTAACATCAGAAAAAAACAACATCAGTTTTGAGCCCAGCCCTGCCTCCATGTGTTCTGGGGTCTTCAAAAGGTGAATCTCTTGGTGTATGGCCAGCACCTCCTCAGCGACTCGGAGGATAATGCAGTGACAGTGGAAGGAGGCATGTTAAACACTCTGGAGACCACTCTGTATGATGTACCACTGGCAGACAGAAAATAACGTCTCAGGTTACTTATGTAACCATGGTTCCCTGAGTAGGGAACAAGACACTGCGTCCTCTAGTGGTCGCTATGGGGAACACCTTCTGTGTGACCGTTGTCTGAAGCATATATCTAAAAACGACAATAACATTGGCCGACGACAGCCTATGACGTCACTACCGGTGCGACTATAGTATAAATAGGCGCCGGGAGAACACGTCATCCGCTTCTTTGTCTGAAGCTTGCGTCCGAAGCATGGCAGGAAACCTAGAGGACGCGGTGTCTCGTGGTTACATAAGTAACCTGAGACGTTCCCTTTCAAGAGAACCTCAAACTGCGTCCTCTAGGGGTCGCTATGGGGAACGGTATACCCACACCACCATGCTGAGGGGAGTGCATGCCAGAAAAACCATGGCGAGCACTAAGTACCAACTCTACCATAGCCATGGGAGTTGCCCCTGGGACGTTAAGATGGCTGTCAGTGACATTATCCCCTACGGTCAAAGGCCTAGGCTACATACCCCAAAAATGTACCTGTTAGGGCCAGAACTCCTGGGCTCGGGGTAGAGCTCAAGGCTTGGAATCAGGAGTTGATTCCTTTAAGAGGATACGACCAAGTGCCTAGAATCATACTAGGTCTTGGACTGTCACCCAGGGGGCTACCGCTTGCTCTGCATGAGCTTGCTGAAGGAACTGTCTCAACAGACCCCTAGTAGCAACACCCTGTTAAAGTAGGTATCCTGAGGATACATAGGTGGAGTGGTGCCCAAGGTGGAACCGGGGCTTTAATCAACTCAAGAAAGGGCACGAAGCCGCCGCGCGTAGCCCTTACCATACAGGATTTTAGAAATAATGCAAAGTGCTAGTGTGCGAACTTACCACAGTGTGGATTTTAAAAAGTGCACAAGGACTCCGCATGCACACTTACCATAACATGGATTTTAAAGATACTGTTCTAAGGGGCTCTCGTGGCACTCTGAAAGAGCAGCCCATAGATGGAAATGGTGCATCCCAAGAAAAATATGTTTGCGAAGTCACCAACTCAATCTATGGTATAATGCTGGAATGGCTAGCAGTAAGTTACCTAGCTGAGGGAGCATAACACCCAGCTCTCAGCCGAGAGGGGGGCTCGACCTACAACATGTTTGTTAAAATCTAAAGGGTAAGCGTACTGCAGGCTTAGCCAAAAACTCAGCGCATCAGGGAGGCAGGAAGGGCCTAGTTCGCCTGTTGTTGCTGGTTCCAGGTGCTCTGGGAAAACAGAGAACTCAACTCTACATGTGAGAGGAGAACTCCGAATTCAGAAAAGGCACACTAGTTGAGTGGAGCCCAAGGCGAGTACCGGGGTCTAAGCCAACTCAGAGAAAGGGAACGAGGCTAATAACACGTAACCCTTACCATACAGGATTTTAGAAAGTGCACAGATTCTTAGCGTGCACACTTACCACCATGTAGATTTAGAAAGTGCGCAAAGTGCTCAGCGTGCACACTTACCACCATGTGGATTTTAGAAAGTGCACAAAGCTTAGCGTGTGCACTTACCATAGCATGGATTTTATAGAGATCTGCTCACAGGTGCACAGAATTCCTCAGTCACTCAATCGGGTCCCGTATAACCAGACCCGATAGAATCTGAAGAAATAGCGGGACCCAATAACCAGTCATTCGTAAAGAGCTTACTGCTCCTTAGAGCAGAAGCACAAAGGAGGGGTTTCCACAGAAACACAAATCCCTCTTACCTCAGGAAACGCAGTGTAATCCAGCCCACTCCACCGAGGGGTGACTATTGGTTCAACCATAAAGGCAGTGAGACAGTGAGGACCCACGGGCCCGACCGTCTGTGGAGCATTGAGCTCCTCAACACGTCAGCGAGAGGAGCTCTTGCTCAGAGAACGTGCATGAAGGTTAAGGAACGATTAAAATCTCGAGAGACCTCTCAGGGTGAGAAATGAGTAGTTCGCACCTGGCCAGAGGATAGGAAGCATGTGGCGAAGCATGTACTCAGAAGAGTACTAGACCACGAGAAGGACCCACAGGTCCTGAAGTTGCAGCGTTAATACTAGGAGACCTGATGCTGGGAGATTTCATTAGAAGCCCCTGGAACCAGAACCGATGAGTGAACCATCACTGTAATCGGTCAACAGCAGGAGGTCCTGACTTAGCAGGTGGGTCAAACCTAAAGTCAGAAAAACAGAACAGGTCCGAGTAGCGCTGCAGAGAAAGGCTAGCATCAATACTCAAGAACTAGTAGTAGAGTAGATAAAAATGGATCATATTCACAAACCATGGCTCCCGCGCATGACTCAGGCTCATGATATAGGCTGGAGGCTAAGTCCGAAGCCTGGACCCTCGTGGAATGAAGGATATAAAGGCAGCCGAGCACGTCTTGGCCTCCTTAAACCTCACGACCACCGTCTCGACGGAAGTGCCGAAAAGCTCAGAAGGGGAAACCGGCGCATCAAGAAGAAAGCCCTTTTCTTTCAACCCGATAACCACCAGACTGACCCACAGATGTCTCTCCATAACCACCATGGCTGCCATTTTTTGGATCTGTGAGTGGCGGCCTGCTTAGCGGCACGGAGAACAAGATCCTTGGTGCGACGCAACTCAGCCACCTCATCAGGGGATAGACCCTGCCTTTATCCAGGTCTTTCAGCAGATCAGCCTGAAGCACCACCATGGTGTGCAACAAGACTGCAGCCTGACCTGCTGCCACCTTAAGAGAAGATGTCTCCCCCATGGAGAGATAGCAGGCCAGCATCTCTTCAACAGGCAGCATCTTCTCATAAGCATTCTCACGCATCCCCTCGATGTTGGCATAACTAGTATGCTGGAATCTGTGGATGCGGGACGAGAATGGATTTTTCTTTTTCAAGCCGGAGTGTAGTATAATGTGATTATCTGAGAAGGACATGATATAAACCATCTGTCCAATATGTAGTATAATGTGATTATCTGAGAAGGACATGATATAAACCATCTGTCCAATAACTGCAGACAGATCCACACTATACATTCCCTATATAAACAAAAGGAATATACTAATAGGAGGAAATTCCACGTCAGGTCCTTTCCATGTTCTCACCGCGACGCAACGCGCAGCATGCATTCAGCTCCCGCGGGAGCTAAACACACTCCGCCCAACCGCTGGATTACCTCGGAAATCAAGCGCGAACGAATACTGCTGCCGCGAATGCATCACTATACCCGCGAGAGGCGAACACACTCATGCAAACGCTATCTACAAACTCGGGTAAATGGTGAATTACTCACATTCCCCTCAGTAGTCCCGCAAATGCATCACAATGAGCACAAGCCACCTCCTCGTGAAATGAGTACGTTCAATTCATGCTTATCCCTCACAAGAAAAGGCAATGAATGCTGAGCGCATCCAACTCCCTCGAGAGCTGAACGCACTTGCTCTTCACCACACACACACACAGCACGGAACTGCAGGTGTCAGAGCAAAGCCTCTGGCGAGAAACATGCACTCCTAGTCGTGTTTAGCTTAACGCTAACATAAACAAATGGTCAGTTTGAAGACGAAGAAGAGGATGACGTGTTCTCCCGGCGCCTTTTTATACTATAGTCGCACCGGTAGTGATGTCATATGCTGTCGCCGTCCAGTGTTATTGTCACTTTTAGATATATGCTTCAGACACCGGTCACACAGAAGGTGTTCCCCATAGCGACCCCTAGAGGACGCAGTTCGAAGTTCCCTTGAAAGGGAAACACCAGGGTCTGAATTGTGGCACCCCATCACTGTTGCCGTTCACTTATCAGAAGATCTAGCAGCACTGTCAGGGCCTACCTGCTCAGCCGAAAACCAATAAAAACCTGTCCAGCGCTGGCACATTCAGCTTTATCCTGCAGTACAGGGGTCTGGTCTAATTTAAGGAAAGAAGGAAAAGAGAAATTGTTTAGAGCTATGACAACGTAATTAGTAGAAGAAATATTGAGGTACTTTAGGAAACTACTTTTAATAACTACTAATACCACATTGGGGAAAAACTACTAGTCATATTTAAAACCTTAGCTAAAGGGATAGTTCAGCCAAAAATGAAAATTCCAAACCCGGAACAACTTGAGGGTGAGTAAATGATTACATAATTTTCATTTTTGGCTGAACCATTCTTTAACTAAAAGTATTATATTGCATACTCTAATAGTATCTAAAATCTAAACTCTAAAGTTTAAGTAAAGGTATACAGTATTGTTCTGAAAAAAATATTTTGTCAGGATGGTTTTGCATTAATATTACTGCTGCACTGATGTGTATGTTGCATTTTACTTCTGAATATGTTAAATTCAATTAAATTCAATTAAAGTTTATTTGTATAGCGCTTTTTACGATACAAAT
>NW_015645596.1:662-989 GCF_001515625.1 Sinocyclocheilus rhinocerous | reverse complement strand
CAGGGAGAACTATTAAATGTGTGATCAACTACACAATTATCTAACGATGTTATTGAAAAAAGTACCCTATGTAACAGTGGTGGACCTAAGAGTAAAACAACGTTGAGTCAGTTTTACATTTCAGTTAAACACACCATATAAACCAGGGGGGGAAAAAATAATAAATAAAGTTCAGAAACCCGGCAGCGCCGTTTTCTCAATGTCGATTTCGCTTCCATGAAACCTTTTTCAAGGGGTCATATGATGCGATTTCAATTTTTCCTTTCTCTTTGGAGTGTTACAAGCTCTTGGTGCATAAAGAAGATCTGTAAAGTTGCAAAGACTAAA
>NW_015645596.1:0-323 GCF_001515625.1 Sinocyclocheilus rhinocerous | reverse complement strand
CGCTGAGGGAATACATCAACTTTCACCGTGGACGAAGCGGAGTTCAGCCCGGGGTCGTCACATGTGGTTGCCGGTCATTCGTCGGATCCGCCGGGCGCGCCGTTCTCGACCCCCCCGCCTCAGCTCACTCTAGCCCGGCCTCAGCTCACGCTAAGCCAGGGCTTCCACTCACGCTAGGCCGCTGTGTTTTTCGTTGTGAAAGCGAAACTACTTTGTTTGGTCTTCCAAAAGAGGACACGACTACAAATCAGTGGTTAAGTTGTACACTGTAAAATCCAAGTTTACCTTACTTAGATTTAATTAGTTATCTTTACTTAGTTGTT
>NW_015645595.1:0-1421 GCF_001515625.1 Sinocyclocheilus rhinocerous | reverse complement strand
CAGAACAGAACAATGTAAAATAGAACAGAATACAATAGAATAGCACGTGCATGTCTATGTAAATTCCCCCAAAATTTCACCCAAAATTGTGTCATCATTTACTCCAAACCTGTATTCTTTCCTCTGCTGAACACACACAAAAAAAGATATTTTGAAGAAAGTGGTTAACTGAACAGTTGATGATTCCCTTTGACTTCCGTAGTAAGGACAAAAATACAATGATCATCAGCTGTTCGGTTACCAACATTCTTTCAAATATTTATCAGAAAGAAAGAAACTCATACAACTTGAGGGTAAATGAGGGCTTTTGAGAGTAAATAACAACTTATTTTTTACTTTTGAGTGAACCATGCCTTGAAGGCCGTGTCCTCTTTGCAGTGGGTTCCGGTATGCTGGGCTGGAGTATGGAGCGGAGTGTCACTGTGGAAATCGGGTCTGTGCCCGCCGGGCTCGGGGTGAAGACTGTAATCTGGATTGCCGTGGAGAGAAGGGATCCCGCTGTGGAGGGGTGGGACGCATGTCTGTTTACAGAGTTGAGGATAGACTTCCAGGACAGAGGAGATGTGAGTCACATTAAAACAGAAGTATTACAAACATGAGCGCGATTCTGCTTGAACAGGCCACACACATATGACATGTTTAATGGGATTTTTTTGTGAGTAATGGATTAGTTACAGTATTTTAAAGGCCAGAACTCAGAACTAAACTGGGCCTGGATGGAGTATGATTAGATGAGACAGAAAAGCGTGACCCAGGTAAAAAAAAAAAATGCTTAAATACAAGCAAGTACATTTGTAGTACATTCTTATTTTTGTGCTAAATAAAATTGTTATACACTATAAATACACTAAATAAAAGTAAATTTCTACTGCAGTAGTACTTCAGTGCAATTGCAAAAGTATACTAAACACCACTGATTTTTAAATTGAAGTATACTATACCGCAAAATATACAGAGGAGTCTTATTAGTGTATTTCTTAAAAGTGTGCTTTGAATGATTTAAAAATTAGTTCAACGTTAGTACACTTTTATATAGTTATCCTAAGTTTAAATTTAAAAAAAGATATTAGTAATGTAATAGTTAATAGGGTGACCCCGAATAGTCGACGATTCGATGCTTCGATAGGAGGAGCCTGATTCGACTACCAATCTCACAGTCGAATATTCGCGGGGTGTTATGATCATGCTATTTTGGCTTTATGGGGGTGCTCAAATGTCTGATTTCACATAGAACTACCGGTTTTCTCCCAATAAGTTAATATACAGCCTATTATGATAATGCTGTAAATAAGAATCTGAAAAGAAAGAAGCTTCAAATAAATATTTTAACATGCGTGAATAAATCCAACCACCCATATAGTTTCACTTTCCTTATTCGTGACCGACAGAGGAGCATCTTGGCGGCAGGGATTTAAAACTTT
>NW_015645594.1:0-1073 GCF_001515625.1 Sinocyclocheilus rhinocerous | reverse complement strand
CAGAGGAGCACTTGTTGGCTTATTAGACATTCATTTATACTTTTTCCTTTATATTTTGAAATTATAAAATAATTATAAAATCACTAGGTTCAAATCATCAAGAAATCAGATTTTGACAGATTTTGCACGTTAAATTGTTGTTTTTGTTAATAAAATATATTTTGTAAGCTTCCCAACTCAAGCTTTGTGCTTTACTGTCAAATGTGTATAAACATGAAATAAACAATGAACATGTAATATTATTAGTAACTGCACTTATTAATGCAAAACAATAGTAATTTTTTTCATATGATATATTTTTTTTTCATATCCCTCTGAAATTAAAAGAATACTGCACATTGTAATTTCTTTGAGTGAAGTCTATTTATTATCAAAGTATATGTCAGTAATACAGTTAAAATGGGGAAAATAAGTGAACGATTGCATTGCAGGCTGATTTAAGGTGTGCCCCTAAATTTTCTGCTTGTGCTCCTAAAAATGTTCAGTCAGGGGCTACAGTGCTCCTAGTAAAAATAGTTAGTCTGAAGCCCTGGCTCAGATCTCGCTCCCCCAGTGATGTAGAAAGGGGATCTTATTATAATATTACTGCCCCTTAATCTGCAAGTTTCCACCCACGGCACTGCCATTGTGTTTTTCGCAAGCAACAATGGTGTACCAGTTCTAACGCAATGGTGATCTGCCACACAGTTCTAATATAAACATGTGATTTCTTTCCCAGCTGTTTACCTTCACAGACATAACCGATTGTTTTTGTAACTCGTGTGTGTTT
The DNA here is from genome assembly GCF_001515625.1 of Sinocyclocheilus rhinocerous. Lineage (NCBI taxonomy): Eukaryota > Metazoa > Chordata > Actinopteri > Cypriniformes > Cyprinidae > Sinocyclocheilus > Sinocyclocheilus rhinocerous. The sequence goes on along the minus strand of NW_015645594.1, from coordinate 304 downwards.
AACAAGCTTGTGTGTATTTTGTAAGTGCAATAAGACATGAAAGAGAACTTAGTTTAGTACTCAATGCCATGTGACATCCTCTTTCTGTATGCTCAGAAAACCGTATATCAGAAGTTTAAACTAATATGGTTTAAAATGCAAGAATTTCAGTGCGATAGACATGATGATCAAAACCAAACAGATGGTTTTTTTTTGGCAGAGTATCTGAGATAGGAGCTGTAAAAGCACAGCCCTATTCTGGAAAAGGGGTGCATTTAAAAGTTGCATTTAAAGAGACATGCACGAAAACAGTGTGTTTACGCTT
>NW_015645593.1:837-936 GCF_001515625.1 Sinocyclocheilus rhinocerous | reverse complement strand
ATTGCACTGTAAAATAAAATGTCAGTATGTAATAATAATATTATTAATAATAATAATAATTATTATTATTATACATTTAAATAACAAAAATTTTATAAT
>NW_015645593.1:0-312 GCF_001515625.1 Sinocyclocheilus rhinocerous | reverse complement strand
ATTGATTTGTTAAATTGTTGTAATATAAATAATACAATTATAATATATAAAAATATTATTGATATTTTGTTATCATGATTATTATCATAACATTTCTTTATTTCTTATAATATTTATAACACACACACAGAGTCACACACACGCATAGTCTCACACACACACACACAGTCACACACACACACAGTCACACACACACTGATCTTACTGTCTATATGAGGATTTATGACACATTTAGGTAACGCTTTAGATTACAACCCGCAAAAAACGATGTAAGTATACTGAATTTACGGTGTACGTTTCTGTAATTATAGT
>NW_015645592.1:0-3316 GCF_001515625.1 Sinocyclocheilus rhinocerous | reverse complement strand
ACAACTGTTTACAACATTGATAATAATAAGACATTTTTCTTAAGCACTTCTTTCAAAAACATTTTAAAAAATCTTACCAACCCCAAACTTCTGAACGGTAGAGTATATGTATATAAACCATCATCAATTAACACACACACACACACACACTTGAAATGGTGTGAGTGCAGTGTGTTCTTTGGCATTTCAGTAGTCATTTTCTGACAAATTTACCTGTAATAAAGTCTGAAAAGTCTGCTGTATGTCTAGATGTGTGACTCAACATTCATATATAGTTGTTGCAGCAACAAATATAGTCATATCAACTTGTTGCTGAATTGCTTAGATTTTATTCAGCTGGCTGGTGACAAATCTGTTGTGAATGTTTGGCTTAATTTTCAGTGTAAAAAATAATACGTTTTTGGAAAAAATTTAAATGATCTATATTTATTTTTAATTTTCCTCTTACATAAAACATTTCTGCTCAGCTTGTTTCATCACACTTTAAGTGTGTTTGGCTTCACATTCCGCTCATAAGTAAATAATAGTAAATAATAATAGAATATATGACGTTGAAGGATTACTCCACGAGGTAGTTTTCTAAACAAAGCAACTAAATAAAACGTATACATATAATACTAATCTCTCTAGCTCTTCTCACTCGATATCAGTAGTGGTACAGTATGTGTGGTTAAGGTTGCCGACCCCTAGACTAAAGCGTAAGCTTCATTAAATTAATTAAACAATACCTTTCTGAAAGACATTTCAACAGCAGTGTCACCAGTGAAATTGAACCGAGCAATAGCCTCTCCATATTCCAACACCTGGACCGGAGCACTCTTTTTGGGCTGAGCCTTTTCTGTAGGGGGCAAGAGCTGGAGAAACAGCATAACAAAAGAGAGGTTACTGCACACTTGAAAACTCTATGACTAAAAAATAAAAAATATAATACTAAAGCATAAAGAAAATGTACCTCAACGTAGCTGTGTGGAAAAATCCCAACTCTCCCATGATGCTCTCCCTCAAACCAGTTCTGATCAACCTGCCGGTAGATGTATACAATATCTCCCTTTTGAAATGGTAGTTCCCTGATAAAGGGGAAGCAATATGTGGTTAGGTTTGTGATGTAGTATTCTAAATTTGACATGCTGTTATTAACAAACACTTTATGATCTTATTAACATCCATTGATCTGAATTGTTAGACACTTACTTTAAACTTTCTGCTCTGAAGTCAAATCGTGCCAGAGCAGGAATCCTCTGTAGACAATAAGAGACCATTAGCATTATTTCACATTACTGCATCCATTACTATATATCACAGCAACTCTCTGTCACACAAAAAGGCAGGAAGCATCAAACAAGATCCTTTAAAGGATAAAATAGAAGATATGTCACCTCTATGGTTTTTCTCTTCTCTTTCTCATTAATAACCAGCAGGTCACCGAAGCGGTCATTAGTAATGAACTGTTGGTGAGTCACAACCAGCCCAGCATGTCTCCGAGCAGCTGTGTCTGCCTCTTCCTGCTCTCGCTTTAACCGTCTCTGCTCTTCCAGAATTTTCTTTAAACAGAAACAGGCATTTAATTCACATTGAGAAGGGTTTATGCCTATTACAGATTTACCACATTGTATAGCAGCAAAACAGGTCTCCATAAAGCATGCTTTAAATCCATCATTATCAATATATATACAGTAGTATGTATTCCTAAACTTCTTAAAACCCTGAATTTAACATTGACAAAACAGATAAAAGCTTTAAAAAAAAAATCTTTATTTATTTTTCTCATATTTTCCAGGTAAAAATATCGCCCTTAATATATACCCTTACAAGATACATTTGTGTAGAATAACGTTTTTGTTTTTTGTTTTTTCAGAGAACATTTTATTTAAAGTTTCTTTTTACTGTTTTATGATCAAACCTCAATCAATTTGTCAGTGGGGCAGAAAATTCTACTTAATTTCAAAATATACTCTTTGAAAACAAGTCATACTATCAATTTTTCTTCACAAACAAAATAATCTTGTTTTAAGGATGTTTACATGTTGTTCATGGAAAACAACAAAGATAATGTTTAAGAAAATGATTTGTTTGTGGTGGGAAGATAATGTACAAAAAAAAGGCACCTCTTTATCTCCGTAGCGTTTCCGGACTGCCTCGTCTGAGTTTTCTCCATGATCTCCTTGGCTTAATGGATGTGAGGAATCGGATTCTGTTTGAAAAACCACAGGATTCACTTTCTGTCGCCATGATAAGCAAAATTACACGAAGAAAGAGTACGTGCCATAATTCAAATCAGTCTTGGCTCAAGCATTACACAACACTTCATATCTTTAAAATGTCCATTTATACAGAGCTTTGAAAGAATCAATGGGGATGATACAGACACTCTGGAGAGAACACAAAAAAAAAGGGAAATAAAATACATATCTAAATTGCATGAACATACAATGGCTTACACATCTTACAGTTTGAAATTACAATAGTTTATTCATCTACGTATTTTGAGATCTGCGGGATAAGCATAAGCCATTGTCTGTCAAAATAAAAGGATGCATGCATCGAGAAAAAATATATATATGGTAAAAATACACAACATTCAGACATTCTTTTCAAAAATTACTAGTGTAATATGTATAATCAAGACTTAATACACAAACATGTAATTAAAAAAAATGGTCCAGACGCTTAAACAGAGTAAAAACAGACTCATGTTTGGGTTACACTATTTTGTGAAATTATATTTTTTTATTTCAGATCAAATCTGTGAAGCTGTAATTTACAAGGCTTTGCAGTAAGATGCCAATTCTATGGGTAAGAAACACTGTTAAATGTCTGTTTAATGTACATACTGTATCTGTTCAAGAATAACATGGGAGGCCTGAATATTTTCTCATACTGACAAGAAGCTAAATGACAAGTCGTCAGAATCCAGTACCAAAATTCCTTATCATTATGAGTGCAACAGTCATTTTACACAAGTAAAAATTCAATTCATTTTGCTCATAGAGAACATTAACTTTAATTATTATTTAGAATATTTTACAATAAACCTAAAATATAGTATATAATCTATGACTATATGTCAAAGTTTAATATTATACTACTGTTTATGATTCGATTACATAATTCTCAGTGTTTCATGGGATGCATAGACCATTCTCTTACAAAACAACGTAAGTACCTTCTTGTACCTTTGTCATTTTGTCTGAATTTCAAATACATTTTTGCTTAAAATAAAAACTTAGCTTAAACTTTATTAAAGAAATCCCTTTGGAAAATTTTTTTTTTTAAGTCTGGTCTTGGTTTGTTGCTAATTCTGGACAATATATTAAAA
>NW_015645591.1:0-865 GCF_001515625.1 Sinocyclocheilus rhinocerous | reverse complement strand
CAGAGCACAATGGATTAGCAGTCCATCACCTTAACCACTCGGCCAAGAACAGGGCTAAAGGGATTGCCATGGGTGGGGGAAAAGAAAAAATGAGAAAAAAACAAGGGGGAAAGGGGAAATGAGGAAAAAAAATGAAGGGAAAGTGCAAAGAATAAGGGGAAAATTAATTGAAACTGATTAAATTGAAAGAGTATTTTTTTTAACAGTTTTTCACCTTTTCACTTATTTTAACTAACAAATTACAGAAAAGTCAATATTTCGACCTATTTTACCTCATCACAAAACAACTCCTTATATTCCTTTTTGTAAAATTGAAAGAATAAGACATACAAAACATACATCCACAAATACGGTTTATTCCAAAAGTTCAAATATGACATGCATACATAATAAGCAGAAGTCAGAAAGAGCTTTATTGCCAAGTATGTTTGCGCATACAAGGAATTTGTTTTAGTGTCACAAGCTTCTAGTGCACAGAGACAACAACAACACACAGACAATAAAAAATAACATGAGAATAAAAATACACATATGCAAATATAAATAAACAAAAACAGAAAATGTAATTGAAAAGTAAAATAAATTGTATGTACAGTTTTGATATAGATAGAATAGAATAGGAATAGAATAGAATGAGATGTAGGGATGTACTAGGATGTGGGGTGGTAACAAATAAAATATAAGGTTATTGCACATTTTTATTGAACGATTGGGGGAGGGGGGACATTTAATTGTTCATGAGGTAGATTGCCTGGGGGAAGAAACTGTTCTTGTGCCTGGCTGTCCTGGTATTCGGTGCTCTGTAGCTCTGACCAGATGTCAAAAGTTCAAAAAGGAGATGGCTTGGATGTGAGGGATCCAGAGT
>NW_015645590.1:0-976 GCF_001515625.1 Sinocyclocheilus rhinocerous | reverse complement strand
TAATATAAATCATATAATAAGAGTTATTTTATATGATTTATATAAATAAGTAATTATCATTAAAGCCAGACATTTTTTTTTTAACTTTATTTGGAGCAAGAGAACCTGGAGGAGGGACTTTTTCAGACGTGTCACGTTGCTCACATTTGATTGGTCTAGTTTCAGTTTGGGATCTCTAACCCAGAACATAACCTGCCCCGGAGCATGTTAGCTGTGGAGTGTAAGTTACTATGGCAATGAGTATCAGCATATTTTAAACAGATGCTTAAATTTGTAATTCAACAGTACCTAAAATCCAGGATTGGTGCAAACTAAACTGAAATTTACCTGGCTAGCCAGCTAATCCAGCTTCATGGTACAGGCCCCTGGTTCCTGCCGCTTTCTTTCCCGCTCTTCAGGTTGCCAGGTTTTCACAGCAAAACCCGCCCAATTGCTACTCAAAACTAGCCCAATCGCTTTTCAGGGGGGATTCAGTGGTTCCCCTGGTAAAAGTTGCATTACAAAATTCTTCTTACAAAATGTTATTACTACTGACAGCATGTAATTATGTAATTTAATTGTCATTTCATCATAATAATATTATGGATTATCAATATATCTTTGTGGGTCCCCCTCGTTGAGGGCCCCAGTTACTTACCCCCTGTCCGACACACCTGTGCACAAAATTTAAAACCAGAAACAACAAACTAGTGAAATACTATCTTGAATCATTTAAAGCTGAATTGTTCAATCAGTTATTTAAAACATCGTGAATATGACGAAATGAGACAGACGCAGTAATTAATTTTCCCCATAGGCTTTTATTTTCCCTCCTTTCTACTCCAGTCCAGCGGGTGGCGCTAAAACACAGAAGCTTGTTTGCCAAACACCATTAAACCTCAGAGGAAGAAGAGTTTCACCGTGCTCTGTTTTGTTTTGTTTTGTTGTGATACTGGTTTAATACAAACTGTTAGGAATGTTGTTTCTGTAAATATAA
>NW_015645589.1:0-534 GCF_001515625.1 Sinocyclocheilus rhinocerous | reverse complement strand
TTGGACTGTGTAATGCCCCGGCCACCTTTGAGAGGCTGATGGAGCAGGTCCTTAAAGACATTCCCCAGCCACCTTTGAGAGGCTGATGGAGCGGGTCCTTAAAGACATTCCCCGCACCCGCTGTGTGGTCTACTTGGACGATCTATTGGTCCATGCCAGAGACTTTGACCAGGCTGTCCACAACTTACGGGAGGTCCTGACAGCCATCCGTAGCGCCGGGTTGCGGTTGAACCCGGCCAAGTGTAACCTGCTCACCCGCCAGACGCAGTTCCTGGGTCACGTGGTTAGCGAGAGCGGGGTGGCCACCGACCCAACAAAGGTGGCCGCAGTGAGGGACTGGCCCCCCCCAACCAACATCACTGAGCTGCGGAGCTTCCTGGGCCTGGCCTCCTATTATAGGAGGTTCGTCAGAGACTTTGCCACCATCGCCAGCCCCTTACATCAGCTGACAAACAAGGGCCGGCGGTTCGGGTGGTCTAAGGACTGCGTGGCAGCCTTCCGGCAGCTAAAAGCCGCTCTCACAGACGCTCCTGT
>NW_015645588.1:0-522 GCF_001515625.1 Sinocyclocheilus rhinocerous | reverse complement strand
ACTAAATGTAAATGTAGTCCTGTTCGAATAGGGCTTTATTTTCATTTTTGGGTGAACTAATCCTTTAAAGGGGTCACCGGATGCCCATTTTCCACAAGTTGATATGATTCTTTGGGGTCTTAATGTTTCCACAAGTTGATATGATTCTTTAGGGTCTTAATGAAAAGTCTGTAACATAGTTTGGTTAAAATTTCTCAATGGTAGTGTAAAAAACACCCTTTTTTATCCTGTCAAAAACAGCTCTTTTCAGAGCACGCCGTTTTTGTAGCATTTTCCTTTAAATGTTAATGAGCTCTGCTGACCCCGCCCCTCTCTTCCGAGCTGCTTGCAGAGAGACTGTTTACTTTAGCCGCATTCATCGTGAAACTTGCTAATTAGCACATTATTAGGAAAGGCGATTTGCAAAGATTCATTACAAAACATTATACTCACTTCTTCTGTAGATGAGGCTGAATCACGAATGATTTGCGCGAACAAACACATATATGTAGATCGGGGGCGCATTCCCTTCAGAAACAATGT
>NW_015645587.1:0-956 GCF_001515625.1 Sinocyclocheilus rhinocerous | reverse complement strand
GGTCAACTTACCCCTAACCCGGGGCAAACTGAGCCATGAGAACCCCTTTTTTTTAATAAGAAGCCATTTACTTTCATTACTTTCATACATTACTTTCATTAGGATAGGATAGGATAGGATATGATAGATACTTTCTTTGTATTTCTGCGTCATTTTCCCTTGAGGACCAAATAAGTAAAAAACGGCTAATCTTAGCCCACTCTCCCCTATAAGTATTAGACATTTATTTTAATATTTTACAGCATTAATCTATATTATATACAAATAAACAACTCATTTAGAACATTTATATTATTTTTAAACTATTTATAGGCCTACTATTAATATGGTTTTAAAGGGGTCATATGATGCTATTTTAAAGATCAAATAAAATATGATGTGTTATAGATTACTAGTATCAAGACAAGTGATTATAATGGGAAATATACTTAATTACAAGAATTAAAGTGTGACAAACTGCTAAATATTCTATATGATGATTTACCTGCTGGAGCTTTGAATTCATGTTTGCAATGCTGAACTGCCTTTAGCAGCCTCCCTTCGCTCTTTCTCTCTCTCTCTCTGTCTTCTTTTTGTGAAGGCATTTTTTATTTTTATTTTTGTCTACAAAGTGTGCCAACAACAGCAAATTTGGTGTTATCTATATTAGATCTGATCGGGAACAATAATTTGATTAGACGTTCTAATTCTAAGAACATGGATATTTTGTACAAGTTGTTAGTGCTTTTAGAAGGCCGAGTCATTACCGACAAAATTAAAAACAAACAAACTACCAACTAATTGCTACCAAGCGAATCATCCACTGACTGTAATGTGGATTGTAATGCATCTACCTGTTAATGAACGAGCTTCGGGAACTGTGGTCTCCACTCCAGATAGCGGCACACCGATTGTGAGTGACGCTGCGGAGCGGCGGGAAAACACGGAGTGGATTAGCGGAATCAGCGGATCTTTAG
>NW_015645586.1:0-401 GCF_001515625.1 Sinocyclocheilus rhinocerous | reverse complement strand
TTAAATGGATAAAAAGTGATAGTAAAGACTTATATTTTTAGAAAAAGATTCCTATTTTGAATAAATGCTGTTCTTTTTAAAACTTTTTATTAATCAAAGAAAAAAGTATCACAGGTTCCAAAAAAAAAAATTAAGCAAGCATAAGAGACTCCATTAAAAAACAAGGTCAATTATTTATTAGGTTTATAATATAGGTCTAACATAATATCAAAACAAACTGAAGCATTTAAACTGATAGAATAGAATAGAATAGAAAACAAACTGAAGCAACTGAGATCTGTAAGTTAAAGGGGTGGTTCACTGGGTTTTTTCTAGGCTTGATTGTGTTTATGGGGTGCAGTCTAGCATTTTTTTTTAAAAACGCATTATTTTTCACATAATATACCTTTATTCCACACCTC
>NW_015645585.1:89126-90362 GCF_001515625.1 Sinocyclocheilus rhinocerous | reverse complement strand
GGGAGAAACAGAGGTTTCCCCGGTAACAGCTGTACACAAAGCAGCTCTGAGCTCACAAACTCTGCTTTATCAGGCATATAACATGAAAGATGAAATGAAAATGACATCGAAAATTTTCTAAAGATAGCCTGCCTTTAGAAATACAGTGATATAAAAACACCCGCGCCTCGTTTTGATTTTTAAATGTGCTGTACGTGCTCATGTTTATTCAACAAAGCCTTTTGGAAAATCGGTCAGTTTTGATATTGTGGAGAGCGCCACAAATAAATAAATGTATGGGAAACACATCCCACAGCACAACCACCTGAACCCAACTTCAGTCTACTCATCACCTTAACTTTAACTGCGTTTGTAGCAGTGAATACACTTATTTTCACATACTATAGCTATGAGAAGCGTTATACATGGGCGCGCGTGCGGTTGCCGAACTGTATTAAAGCTTTAATCAAAATAAAACCGTATATTAGAAGCTAACAGAACCAGTAGCATTTACAAATAACAGCGTATCTAAAAGTGTGAGACAACAACAAACAAAGAAACATGCCATTCTGAAACGTCCTATAATAGTTGTGCTTGCACCGGTTCTGCTCGATCCTCTTCACTAATATTCTCTGCGTCTCATTCGGGCTCAAATTGATTAGCAATATTGACGACGTCATTGTAATACAAGCGAGCGGAGCACGTTTAGACGCGCACTAGCGGTTTAGCCAATCACAACACACTGAGCCAGCTAACCAATCTGAGCCTATCGCGTATTTATGAGGGAGGGGCTTCATAAAAACAGGAAATCATCAGAGCGTTCATAGGAGAAGTGACAGAGCGGTGTAGAATAGGGCTGCACGATATATCGTTTCAGCATCGATATCGCGATGTGCGCATCCGTGATAGTCACATCGCAGGATGTGCGATGTTTAGTATACTGATCGTTATATTTATACTGATTGTTTTCTTTGCTCACACACAGACACAGTGTCTACACAGGACTCAACAGCTGTACAGAGATACCCATTTTAAAGGGGTCATATGATGCTGCTAAAAAGAACATTATTTTGTGTATTTGGTGTAATGAAATGTGTTTATGCGGTTTAAGGTTAAAAAAACACATTATTTATTGCGCCGCTTAAACATAAAACCATGTCTGCATTTGTGATCTGAGAAACGACAAACGACAAGCGCTACTGGCGTTTGAATCATCAGTGGCAAATTCTTTAAATATAAAAAATTTACTTACAGGCT
>NW_015645585.1:84502-87570 GCF_001515625.1 Sinocyclocheilus rhinocerous | reverse complement strand
ACCAGTAGCATTTACAAAAAACAGCGTATCTAAAGGTGTGAGACAACAACAAACAAAGAAACATGCCATTCTGAAACGTCCTATAATAGTTGTGCTTGCACCGGTTCTGCTCGATCCTCTTCACTAATATTCTCTGCGTCTCATTCGGGCTCAAATTGATTAGCAATATTGACGACGTCATTGTTTACAATACAAGCGGAGCACGTTTAGACGCGCACTAGCGGTTTAGCCAATCACAACACACTGAGCCAGCTAACCAATCTGAGCCTATCGCGTATTTATGAGGGAGGGGCTTCATAAAAACAGGAAATCATCAGAGCGTTCATAGGAGAAGTGACAGAGCGGTGTAGAATAGGGCTGCACGATATATCGTTTCAGCATCGATATCGCGATGTGCGCATCCGTGATAGTCACATCGCAGGATGTGCGATGTTTAGTATACTGATCGTTATATTTATACTGATTGTTTTCTTTGCTCACACACAGACACAGTGTCTACACAGGACTCAACAGCTGTACAGAGATACCCATTTTAAAGGGGTCATATGATGCTGCTAAAAAGAACATTATTTTGTGTATTTGGTGTAATGAAATGTGTTTATGCGGTTTAAGGTTAAAAAAACACATTATTTATTGCGCCGCTTAAACATAAAACCATGTCTGCATTTGTGATCTGAGAAACGACAAACGACAAGCGCTACTGGCGTTTGAATCATCAGTGGCAAATTCTTTAAATATAAAAAATTTACTTACAGGCTTGTGAGTCAGAAGCGCCAGAATGTCCTTGCAAAGTTGGAACTGCCCCACTTTATAGAACAGCCTTTGAGCACAGACCCATTGTACTCTGCAGGTTCAGGAAACAGTTTTCCATAAAATGCGTCACACACGGCGGGCTTGAGTGAGCGGCGGCTGGCGGGCTTGAGAACGGCGCGGCCGGCGGGCTTACAGCTTGTATAACAGTGTAAATTTGCTGTCCCCTCAAAATAACTCAACACACAGCCATTAATGTCTAAACCACTGGCTACAAAAGTGAGTATTGCCATTTTGGCTAATTTGGGCCCAATTAGCGCCACCGGCGGTAGTTGGTACATTACCACCACGGTGGTAAAAATCTGCCACCATCACAGCCCTATTTAGGACCCTTCAGGACTAGATGAGATAACACTGTATTTTTCAACATATGTTTGATTGAGCTCTTTTGTCATGCTCAATTATTTTGAAAAAGATTCTGTTTTAGATCTATGCCTAAAATTAAAACAAAAAGTTGTGGTAATAAATCGGACTCATAGAGGCAAAGTTATCAGACGTTACTTTTACTGTGATTATTCATGCTTTCTTTTTTTTTTTTTTTGAAAGAGGAAATGGACTCCTTACGAAGCGGGGCTTCCAGTTCCTCCTCTCATTCTTTTAGCTCTTATTCATACTCTTTCACAGGATGTACTTATTTATCTCTTGTTCCTGAGAACTGGCTGAGGCATTTTTGTCATTTACTTCAGCATAACAGAGACCACAGGCATGTGGCTTATGTTAAGCCGCCAGAGGGATCCTGCACATGTGATCAGTAATGTTACATTCATGACATAATAGTGATATATCACCATATAATAGATTTATATTAGATTTTTTCTGGCAATATGAAATCAAGTAACTAAGGCTGTCACTAACGACTATTTTTATTTCGATTAATCTATCTAATTTATCGATTAATCTAAACACTTAATTTCCCACAAAAAAATCTACAATTTTAAAGAACATTTGATTAAACTTCCAACTTTGCCATTCAGTAGTGTACCATTAAAAAAGTATAAATGTAAACAAACCTAATAAAAATGAAATAAAAAGAAAATAATTACAAAAGTCTGAGAAAGTCAGCATGTTCTTAATGTCAGTATACCCACATGTTCTGGGCTTCTGTTCATTGCAGCTGTGAGTGCAACTACAAAGGGGGAAAAATCTGTTTCAATTAACCCCAACAGTTGGGTTTTCAAATTAAATAAATGCAATGTTTAGAGTCCACTAGAATCAAGTATTAAAATTGTATTATTAAAAGTTATTACCGTATTGTCCCGAATATAAGACGATATTTATTTCTTGGAAATACATCTGAAAAAACGCGGTCGTCTTATATTCAGGGTCTAGACTTTGACATGTCAATAATACACCCACAACACTAGGTGGCGCCAAATACGCATAAAACGAGTGTGCCATGAAATACGTAATGTAATGCGTGTTGTAAATATCGCGAGTAAAAACAAAAGAGAAAGAAAACCTAACAGCTGCATGAGTCGTGACTGTCACGTTAGCCTGATGGGACCAAACTCCCTTTGTGATTTTAAAACGTAAGACAGTACCCAGATTTGACGACTACAGTAAGATTTAACTTCTACTGTTAATACGATTTTGGTAGGCTACTATTAGATGGATAGCCTAATGTCCTAATTCAGATGGGCTACCTGTTTTATTTTTTTAGTGGTATATCAAAAAGTGTATATTTTTTAAATGTGATTGTTGGTACATTTTACCAGTTTTTACCATACTTTCAAAACAAAAATTAAAATAGGAAAAATATGCAATATGAAAATAATTGAAGACAAAATGTGTTTTACTGAGAAAAAACAAGATTTGGTTTTTAAAAAGCCTTTTTCCAAAAGGTACATCTAGAAAAAGGCGGGGTCGTCTTATAATCAGGGTCATCTTATATTCGGGCCAATGCGGTATTATTAAAAATGTTATGTATTAAAAGTACTCTTAGAAATGTGTAAACAGATTTAAACAGACATCTCCAGCATGATGAGAAAAATGAACAGAGGGCTTCAGTAGTGAAACTCCAAATGAAATCCAAATTTCTATGAAATCCTTTTTTAAAGCAAAAGTAAAGTGCAACATAGTGCAAGAAGCAAGTGTCCATCTCATAGTCCAAATCACTGAAACCAAAGTTCAGTATTATAGTGTAAGAATGACAACATGGCCACGTGTTCTGGTCTACTACTAATAAAATATTATAATTAATAATTAATTTTTGTGGTAATAAAAATAGATGTAGGTTAAGTGAACAATAGCCTTTAAAT
>NW_015645585.1:73679-81988 GCF_001515625.1 Sinocyclocheilus rhinocerous | reverse complement strand
ACGCTCCCAGATGAACGTTATAATTAACCCAAACTCACAACATGCAGAGATGGAGTTTGAGACGCTCTACACATGTAAACGATAACAGTTCCTGTAGAACTACTGTGACACGTACTTAACCTACACGCCTATAACTGCATCAACATATAATCATTTAATTAAATCGTAGCATTTGTGAATCCACAGTTATGCTTAATTATGATTTTTAAACGGGTTTAATATATCATGAGGCCTTGGAAAACAGTCTAATAATGTGTTTTATGGATTCTCGTCTGTGAAATGTGGCACTTCCGGTATTTTGCCGGTTAGTCGACGCAGGCAAAATGAAGTCGAAGATTTTTAAAAATCGAATAGTTGAATAGAATCGACTAATCGCGACAGCCCTACAAGTAACACTGTTAATATTCATAGAATATAAACTTTTTACCCATTAAAAGCAAATTCAAAAGTATTTTAGTAAAAAAAAATATATATATATTATTTATTTGGAATATTCAAGCACCTTAATATTTTTGAATATATTTTTTATACCCATTTCAAAGAAAATTCTAAAGTATTTGAATATATACAAAAAAAGCAAAAGTATTTAGGTGTTTGAATATTCAATAAGTACAGACATAATATATAAAAGCATATGGTACATTATAACAGTTACATTATATTATATCTAGATTTATAGAATATTAAAAACACCTCAATATTTTTGCATTTAAATTTGCTGGCAATATAAAATGAAGCAACATAGAAAAAAAATTCCTCTTGTTAACCATTTCAAAGCAAATTCAAAAGTATTGAGATATTTGAATATTCAAACAAAAAATAACTACCACTGTGTAAACTGAATTGTGATTGTTTTGAAACTGGTTTCTGTCTGCCATTGGTTGTAAAAAGGTAGTCCCACCCTAAACTCCAGGCCAGTGTTTGAGGCAGAATTTGGCACGATAGACCAGCCGCTCAGACAAACAGCGCAATGTTTAGATAGCACCACAGTGTTTGCACTTTTTTATTTCCTTATGGTTGACACTGCATGTTAAACTGGTTTAGGAGATTGTATTTTAACATCCAAATTACTATGATCAGTTGAAAGTAGTAAAACTTTAAGTAGCATAACTACATTATTCTGTACTGTACTTTTCACACTTCAGAAGAAAGTAGATGAATGCATTTTGACTGGATGATTTGCAGAAAGTGGTTTCTAAGAATAGTGAAGTATCAGCACAAAAGTTGCTGACCTGGTCAGTGCATTTTGCTGTGGGTGAGGTGAATGTTTTTTGTCTTATTTGTCTAATATGTTTTGCATCATAGCTTTTATCCAGTTGCTTAACACCAGTCAAACAATCAAGCCTCTCGATGAAATGCTAATATGTAGAATTAGACAAGCCTAATTATTGTGACCAACAGTGGTGAAATCTTACTGAATTCACTCATTTTTAGAAACAGCCCAGCCATTTGTAAATCAAATATTCAAACTCTGTTTTTTCTTTTTATCCATGAATATATGAAAAATCAAGCTTTTTGCCTATTTGTTTTTAAATGGGGAAAAACAAATGGTTTAAATACACCCATACTGATGTGTCTGATATTGCTGTCTTTTGTCTTTGATTTGTTTTAAAAAAAAAGAGGTGGGGGGAAGGCTGTGATATTTTATACTTTAATGGGTGTTCATGGATATGATTCCCAGATAATGCTTGAATAAATAGTATAATTGAAGTAAATGTGTAGTAGAAGTAAATGAATACAGGAAATAAAATAGGTCTGTAAAAATCTGTCAGTGTTGATAAGGCTGATGTTGTTTGTCTTTAGGGAGTCGTGCCTATGTGCTGCTGTCCCTCAGCCAGCAGGATGGCATCGAGCAGCACATGGACTTTGACAACCGCTACACCCTGCTGGAGCTTTTTGCAGAGACCACCTCCTCTGAGGAGCACGGCATCTCCTTTGAGGGCATCCATCTTCCACAGGTGCTCATCTTCATTTCCACTCTAGTCTGAATAACTCTCCAAAACCTAGTCAGGTACCTTGTTGTCTGCTGGTAGCGTGCTAACCCAGATTGAATCCCATAAGTGATGATTTATGACAGCAGCTCATACAACACACCAAATGCTACTACCATGAAGTGCGTGAGATGCAATGCACAATTAATTTTTTATTTGACAAAACAAGGTGTCTTATAAGCCTTCATATTGGGAATGCACCTGTGTTGTCTAAGTAGGCAACTTGCAAGGTTTTGCTAAGAGTACTTAAAGGCATGTGACAATGTGATACGTGCGACAAACATCTTCCCAAATTCGTAATCATAAATCTGCATGCTGTTGTCAACAAAAAGAAGCACGGAGATCTTCCTGCGGGTTTCTGCTAAAATAAAACATTCATAAATGTTAGTATTGTAATTTTACTGTTGTTCTTTAAAATAAAAAGACAATAATAATGATAATAATAATTACCCTACAACAGCTCTATTAAATCATTTATTATAACATTCACACATAGTGTTCTAATTGGGATCTGTAATATATTCTAATGTTTTAAAAGAATTATTTTCTGCTCAGCAAGGCTGCCTTTATTTGTACTGTAAAAATACATGCCTGATTCAAGTCTCAAAAATGGCCAAAACATTTTTTTACTAACTTATTCATTTTAAGTTAAATCGTGCTTTGCTGGTATAATGTCTAGAATGTAAAAAAAAAAATTCAGTATTAAGTAAATATTTTTAAATAGTTGTTTTGTAATTGATTTTTTATTTGAAAAGCAAATAACACAGTGGGATCTGTTATTTTTTACTTTATTTGTTATTTACTTCGGCCCAGTGTTTCATTTTGTTAAATAACAAATTATTTAATTTCAGCTAGTTTCCAAAGCAACATTTCTCATTTTCATTTAAAATAACTAAAATTAATATTCAAATAAATTAATAAAAACTATATAGACATTAAAAAAGCGATGACTAAAAAAATGACAAAAATTACATTTTATGTTACCCAAATAAAAAACGGAAAATACAAAAATAGAAAAGCTATAATCGTATCTAAAATAATAGATGCTAAAATAACACTGATTTGAAATTTATATCCAAAGAATAAATTTCTAAGATCTGTTGCTTGGACTCTCTTTGTCATTGACACTGTACAAATGTTTTTGTGTAAGAAATTAAGAATTTGTTTGTCTGTTGTAGATTCCAGGCAAGCTGCTTTTCTCTCTGGTGAAGCGTTACTTGTGCGTCACTTCATTGATGGACAAGCTAAACACGGCGGGGGTGGAGCCCACCTCTGAGCGTCAGGATGTTGGCCCCTCCTCCTCCACGGCAGCCTACCAATCGGAGCACGCTCGTGTGCAGCGGGAGTTCGAGTTCACCATGGCCATGGCCAACCTCATCTCGGAGCTGGTGCGCGTCATGGGCTGGGACCGCAACCGGCAGCTGCCCCTGACCTCCACACGCGCAAGCAGAGGGGTTGAGGAAATAAATAACGAAATCCAGAAACACACCGTCCGCTCCATCTTTCAGCCGCGCTTCTCAGCTTCGTCTTCTTTCATGGCCACTACAGCAATGGCTGCGGTCACGCCACCAAAGAAAAAGAAAACGGCAAACGGTTTCAAGACGCGTTCTGACTTCACTTCTCGTTCAGCTTATGTGGAGTATGTGCAGGACAACCTGAAGAGTGGCATGATGGTCCGTATGCTGGAGGACTATGAGGAGGTCAGCGCCGGGGATGAAGGAGAGTTTCGTTACAGTAACGACGGCTCGCCGCCGGTGCAGGTTAGTGCTGTGTGCATTCATGGAGCTCAGTATCAAACACTTTATATGCTGCTCTCATTTTAGGGCTGCACGATAAATCGAAATGAAATCGCAAAAGCTGCGATTGTCATGCGCATCTTGTCAGTGAAGCACGGTTGTGTGATCCGTAGTAAATCTCCATCCAAATGCCAGAGGGCGCTCTCGCGCTGAAACTCCAAATATGCCCTGCAGAAGAAATCTAGGAAATCCCTATCGATGCAGCTGAATAACCAGAAGATTTAAATGCTTTCATTGATTCAGTTTGACTAATAAACACACGTCTATGACAATATATGGTATATCGGAGTTCTTCTTATTATAATTTTCCTTATAATAAAGTATATAATCAGTATTAAGTAAATATTTTTAAATAGTTGTTTTGTAATTGATTTTTTATTTGAAAAGCAAATAACACAGTGGGATCTGTTATTTTTTACTTTATTTGTTATTTACTTCGGCCCAGTGTTTCATTTTGTTAAATAACAAATTATTTAATTTCAGCTAGTTTCCAAAGCAACATTTCTCATTTTCATTTAAAATAACTAAAATTAATATTCAAATAAATTAATAAAAACTATATAGACATTAAAAAAGCGATGACTAAAAAAATGACAAAAATTACATTTTATGTTACCCAAATAAAAAACGGAAAATACAAAAATAGAAAAGCTATAATCGTATCTAAAATAATAGATGCTAAAATAACACTGATTTGAAATTTATATCCAAAGAATAAATTTCTAAGATCTGTTGCTTGGACTCTCTTTGTCATTGACACTGTACAAATGTTTTTGTGTAAGAAATTAAGAATTTGTTTGTCTGTTGTAGATTCCAGGCAAGCTGCTTTTCTCTCTGGTGAAGCGTTACTTGTGCGTCACTTCATTGATGGACAAGCTGAACACGGCAGGGGTGGAGTCCACCTCTGAGCGTCAGGACGTTGGCCCCTCCTCCTCCACGGCAGCTTACCAATCGGAGCACGCTCGTGTGCAGCGGGAGTTCGAGTTCACCATGGCCATGGCCAACCTCATCTCGGAGCTGGTGCGCGTCATGGGCTGGGACCGCAACCGGCAGCTGCCCCTGACCTCCACACGCGCAAGCAGAGGGGTTGAGGAAATAAATAACGAAATCCAGAAACACACCGTCCGCTCCATCTTTCAGCCGCGCTTCTCAGCTTCGTCTTCTTTCATGGCCACTACAGCAATGGCTGCGGTCACGCCACCAAAGAAAAAGAAAACGGCAAACGGTTTCAAGACGCGTTCTGACTTCACTTCTCGTTCAGCTTATGTGGAGTATGTGCAGGACAACCTGAAGAGTGGCATGATGGTCCGTATGCTGGAGGACTATGAGGAGGTCAGCGCCGGGGATGAAGGAGAGTTTCGTTACAGTAACGACGGCTCGCCGCCGGTGCAGGTTAGTGCTGTGTGCATTCATGGAGCTCAGTATCAAACACTTTATATGCTGCTCTCATTTTAGGGCTGCACGATAAATCGAAATGAAATCGCAAAAGCTGCGATTGTCATGCGCATCTTGTCAGTGAAGCACGGTTGTGTGATCCGTAGTAAATCTCCATCCAAATGCCAGAGGGCGCTCTCGCGCTGAAACTCCAAATATGCCCTGCAGAAGAAATCTAGGAAATCCCTATCGATGCAGCTGAATAACCAGAAGATTTAAATGCTTTCATTGATTCAGTTTGACTAATAAACACACGTCTATGACAATATATGGTATATCGGAGTTCTTCTTATTATAATTTTCCTTATAATAAAGTATATAATAATGCAATGCCTTTATCACTGCTTAGAATACTATGAAATATGTTACGTGTCTTATTCTGTGTAAGAAGCCACATCTCACAGAAGGATTTATTTCAAACACTCGACTGACGTTATGAAGTGAGTTTGGAGTAAAAACATGTTATTAAATGTGGTATTTTCATGTGCTTTCAGATGGAGCAGCATTTACTACACAGAGCCATATTTCACTGAGAAGCTACGCAAACAGCTTTCATTATCGCAGAACGATATCTTCGATTTCATTATCACGCGATTAAATCGTCTGTGATTATGAATGCGATTTTGTGTAGCTTGTCGGTGAACTACGGCTCTGTGTAGTAAATGGTGCTCCATCTGAAAGCACGTGCTGGAGATTTACTACTAATCATGGAACCGGCTTTACTGATAAAATGCGCATGACAATCACATTCGATGAATCGTGCAGCTCTAGTAGACACTGAAGAACTTTAGGTTATGTATGGTTTACAAGCACTGACGAAATATGGCAGTAATTCCACGCTTATTTACTTTGGACAGATAATTGCATTGTGATCTGCTGTCATATCATTAAATTATTTTTATTAAATAAAAACAGCCAAAATGTGGTAATGCATATCCTAGGTCATTTAAGGATAAGAAAAAAATTGTAATGGTTTGTTAAACTATCAGTTTGAATTACATTCATGTTTATGCTGCTTAAATATAGAAATCAGACAGATGCTGTTTTCTGCAGCAGATTTTTTTTCCTCTTACGTGCATAAAAACACAAAAATGCACAATGGAAAACAATACATTTTATGCAAACCTGTAATATATAATACGCAAATAGTGCAAACCTACTTTTTGGGTTGAATTCTCTCTTAATTTACCAGTTATTAAAAGTAGGGGTGTAAGAAAATATCGATATACGAGGTCATGCCTCGAACGCATCGGCTAAACAGGAAAACTTATCGGCTAATGCCGATATTTAAAAAATGCCAAATATCGGTCGACCACTACTCTAGTCAATGCTTGTGTTTATAGCAGCCGCGCCGCGGCACGTTCCAGAAGCGGCTCTCCGCGCTGCTTCTCTAAAGATAGGCGCCTAGTCTATTTTTGACGGATGCCGCGTCCAAGCTGCACATAATTAGATAATTGAGGATGTGTTTTAAATAGTGGTTCAACGGATCACAGATCTCACGGTTTGGATCACATTACGGTTTTTGACCCACGGATCGGATCATTTTTCGGATCAGCAAGAAAAGAAAAATTTCAATTTAACTTGCTTTCCATTTATTACTTAAAGGGAAGTACTTCTTTGATACCACAGCAAATACTACTAGATTAACTAAGAAAGTTTAAACATGATTAAAGAGACAAGAGGACAGCCAGTAAAAATAAGAATACATACACAAATTACAAGCATAGATAAATACAACAGAATATGTTACAAATAAAATAAGGTTGGTAGTATTCAAATACATAAATGTAATAATTATGGAAAATAACACTGCATGGTGTTCACTGTAGAAATTAAATATAGATTTTTATCACAGCTGTTTTGTTGTTTGATGATCATTAATGACAGCAGCAGTATTTATAGGCCGCTGTCCCTTTAAGACCTGATGCACGGATCCGATAATGATACACATCATCCGATTTCTTTCTCAGCTGTTTTCATTCAAGCAGTATTTATAGGCCGCTGTCCCTTTAAGACCTGATGCACGGATCCGATATAATGATACACATCACATCCAATTTATTTCTCAGCTGTTTTCATTCACTTCAGACATAACTGCGTGCGTTTACCTGAATGATTGTCGAGATGGGTATTTTGTCATAATTTTATGTGTATGTGTCTGTTCAGAGGATTCAGAAGAGGATTTAGTTCGGTGTTCGCGTGCTGTCTGAAACGCGCGTGCCCGCTTCATGTGTGTGCGCGTAGAGAACAGAACAGCGCGCGAGTAACTAATCGAGTTTCCTTTCTCCTTTTCTCTCTGGAATTGTTTAAAATTCGCTTGCTTGTGCAAATACAAACAAATGATAAACGTATACTCTATTATGTTATCTATTATGGTTAAATTTTGCAATTAATCCGCGATCACATGCGTGCCAAACCGTGGGGCTTGGTCCGTATGGATCACGGATCAACTACGATCCGTTTAACCACTAGTTTTAAACAACTAAAAACAGCTACAAATCTTTTATCCTCGACGTTCATAACTAGACTTTGATATGATGCAAGTCATGAAGCGCACTTTTACTTTTGGAGTGAATTTGCATTTAATTTTCTCCACTGCATTCACACACTGCCACTCTCCACGCATGTGTGTGTGTGTTCACGTGTGCTCATGTTCTTCACGTTCTTCCTGCAAACACTTTATTTCTCATTGATATTAAGCAGATGTACTAATTCTTTTGTTCAGATCAAAATGTTATGACGTATGTTAGAATTTTAAACTTAAACTGTGAACCTTTAAAGCAGGGTCTAAAATATATATGGTCTGTTTATAACCGCTTACATTTTATACATTTAATTTAACTAAAGAATCCTGCAAGCACTTTATTTCTCCCCCTTTACTCGCACTGCAAAAAAAGTGGTTTAATGATGTTGAATGTTACAGGGACTAATTAATGCAAATGCAGATCCCACTGTGTTCTGGTTAAATAACTTTTTTTTTTTTAAGATTTGCATATGTTGAAGTGTTCTTAATGACAGCTTTCCTAAAATGATCCTTTTCCTAATATAAGAAATATTCCAATATATCGCCTTGCTTACAGTATCGCAA
>NW_015645585.1:71005-73216 GCF_001515625.1 Sinocyclocheilus rhinocerous | reverse complement strand
GCAACATATCGTATCACAACCCCTGTATCGTGATACGTATCGTATCGCCAGATTCTTGCCGATACACAGCCCTAATTAAAAGTGTACTGAATGGCCACTAATTTGCATTTTCATTTAGATCCAGAATTAGTTTCATTCAGTTTGTTTGTGGTGTAAAAACAATTATAATTCTTTTGGAAAATCATGGAAATGCAATATTGGCTGCCATTTTTCATATAGGAGTTTACCTTATAGTAGTTTACTCCTGAGCTTTTTTTTACTTTTTTTTTATAAACTTCAGCACAATAACAAACAAACAACACTCCTTCATGGGTACATATATAAATATTTTTCCAAAGTATAACACAAAGTGAAAAAAAGTTCACCCTGGTCAACTGGTTACAATATAAGCAAATATTTGTAAGCATGTATACGTGAATATTTGTGGTCATACATTCATAAACATAATACTCATTTCTGTAGGCGTACTATCAAGCAGCCGTTGATCCTAGTTACATACATTTACATTAATGAATAATATACATGTTCCACTTTGGCATTTATCTATTTTCTCTCTGTTTTGATATAGGCCCTATAGATTGTTCCCAGTGTTTCTTAAAAGTCTCTTCTTGCAGTCTCAACCTGAATGTCAGTCTTTCCATCTTATAAATTTCTGTAACTATTTGTTCCCACTGAGTTCTTGTTGGGGGAGGCTGCTGGAGCCATAGATGAGTAATCGCTTTTTTTGCTGCTGCTAGTAGAATCCTGAGTAAATATTTATTCCTTTTCTTAACAGAATCAGGTATATTGCCAAGAAATAGAATAGCCTTTAAGCTGTTTTTTCAATCTCAATTTCCAAGATTTCCTCTATGCTAGAATTTATTTCTGACCAAAACGGATTCAAGACTGGACAAGTCCAGAAGACATGTACATGATCAGCCAATAATGTCCCACACTGCCTCCAGCAGGAGCCCTGATTTGTCATTCCTTTTTGTTTTGCTTTCACTTTGGGCGTAATAAAGAAACGAATTGTATTTTTCCAACAAAATTCCCTTCGAGCCCTGGACTGATTAGTCCAAACACTGTGAATGCCATAAGTTCCGCCATTCTTCAGCTGGAATACAAATCTGCATTTCCTTTTCCCACTTTTCTTGGATATACTCAGTAGAATGGCCTTTAATATCTTGAATGCAGGTAAATAAACCAGATATTAATCATTTTTCACAAGTATTTGTATTATTACATTTACATTTAGTCATTTAGCAGATTATACATATTATAATACATGATTATTAATGATTATTCCCCTTTGATAAATATGTTTATTAAAGTGTATAATACTATACAGTAGAGGTCGACCGATTAATCGGTTTTGCCCCTAGCTATCGGTATCGGTAAAATCCACTATCGGTCGACCTCTAACAGTATACATAGTATTATACACTTTAATAAACATGTTTATCAAAGGGGAATAATCATTTGTTACTCTTCTGATTTTCATGTCATAATAGTGTCTAACTTGTAAAAATCTATAAAAATCCTGTTTCTCCAGACCAAATTTGATCATTAAATTCTGAAAATCCTGAATTTCCCCCTTTGATATAATAGAACAGTAAGCAGTTATTCCTTTTTGTGCCCAGCTTTGAAACCTTTTATCCATCTGAGCAGGGTAGAACTGAGAATCATAACTATCCAACTTAATATTCTCATCTGATGCTCTAGTTTGAACTTTCTCATCAATTTATACCATAATTCTAAACCACATTTTGTCCACTGAGTTATGTTTTCAGATATCTCCTTAAATGTATTGTTATCACCTAAAAGTGACTAAACTGGAATTGGGCTTTGCAAGATTTCCAATTGGCAGTATAGGTTGAATCACAGCAACACACCAAATTTCTCAGTTGGGCAGCAATATAGTAGTCTTGCAGGCATGGCAGGGACCTTCCTCCTTTTTCTTTTGCTAATTGTAGAGTTTTAAATTTAATCCGTGGTTTTTTACTATTCCAAATAAATCTAGAAATTATTCTGTCCCCGTCCTTAAATTGTTTCTGGGGAATTTCAACTGGTATGCATATGTACATTAGGGCTGTCACGATTATGCAATTTGGCTGACGATTAATTGTCTAAAAAATAGTCACGGTTATTGCGATTAATTGTCTGTTTTAGGGCTTTGGCGATTATGACGGTTATGCCGGTTATCGCGATTAATTGTCTGTTTTTATGGCTTTC
>NW_015645585.1:67550-70860 GCF_001515625.1 Sinocyclocheilus rhinocerous | reverse complement strand
TTTTGTTTTCATTTTGAAAAGCTTATCTTTGCCGTTTACCTCACGTTATGCTATGGAGGCTCTCTTTTTTATTTATTTGATTCCTCAGTGTTTGCTAAACGTTCTGTAATTTATTAGTCAGCATATAATACAGCATTTGGTGTGTGCCATGCCTCATCTTATTCGTTTTTGTTAATAAACGTTTTGTAAGCTAGTTTGTCATTGTATCTTACTGATTTATTGTTGTTGTGCTTTTTAATTAAGAATAACAATGAATCCATCTTTTGTTTTAGTCTTAAAAAAAATGAAAGGTGTGTAGATGTATGTAAGCAAAACAGTGACGACAAGATCGCGAATTCGAAAGTGAAAGCATCCGAAGCCCGCGGCTTAAACACAGCAAAAGAGAAACTCCCACTCACAAAATTCAAATCCCAAATAATACTACTGATGATAAAGAACAGGTTGAATGTTAACCACTTTCGCTTCCATATAACTATAAACTATGATAAAAGTTCATCAGCATGCATTGAATAATCCCATGTTGTAGCGCAAAAAAAAATAAAAACTGCGACCAAATCATGTGCTCGTGTGACCAGCTGAGAAAAGCATGAAAAGCAAACTGGTGCTCTTCTGTTTCTTTTGGTGTATGACTCCCCCTTGTGTCGTATAAAAAGCACAATAATCGCGGTTGTCTGAAACAACCGCGGTTAGACCAAATAATCGCGATTAGACTGTTATTTAATTATCGCGACAGGCCTAATGTACATTTGATTATTCATTGAACATTGACCTGTTGTTTATGTAATATGTGAATGACTGAGCTCTTGAATAGACTGGTATAGATAGACAGGAATTGTGTGTGTGTGTGTGTGTTTTTATTTTTATATAGTGTTTGGATGCTAGACGACAAGATGCTTTGTCAGACATCAGACACAGGATGACCATTTTACGCTTTCTAGTTTAAAGGATTACTCCACCTCAAAATGAAAATTTTGTCATTAATTACTCACCCTCATGTCGTTCCAAACCCGTAAGACCTCCGTTCATCTTCGGAACACAAATTAAGATATTTTTTATGCATTCTGAGAGCTCTCTGACCCTTCCATAGACAGCAATGTTCTTTGCGTACAAAAAGTATTCTCGTATACTGCTACGTTTCTGGACGTTGATCGGGTTACTTACATTGCTGTCTATGGGAGGGTCAGAGAGCTCTCAGAATGCATCAAAAATATCTTAATTTGTGTTCCGAAGATTAACAGAGGTCATACAGGTTTGAAACGACATGAGGGTGAGTAATTAATGACAACATTTTCATTTTGGGGTGGAGTAACCCTTTAAAGTGAGCAGCGTCAGTGTCAAAACAATCAAGCTGTACACAACACAAGTTATATCCTCTAATTTTTTTATATAAAACCAAAACCTTTCAAGCCCTTTCCGCTCTGTGTTTGTTGCTTCTCTCGCCTTCTAAAGACGTGAGGCGCTAAAAGAGATATCACAGTTATTTTAACACCAGTAGCAGAAACACAGTGAGCAGAAGAAAAGACAACTAACATTTTGAAATTACTAACTGAATTTGTTTTCTGCTCATGATGAGAGCAGTTTGATTGTACATAGTTTGTTTGTTTTTTTGTAGATATGTATTGTAATCAAATACAATAATGGTCTAGACTTCAAGAGGGAAACCCTGAACCCCCATACAGTAACTTTACACCACCACATGGCCTTCTGCCATACATAGATAAACGCCAGCATATAACACCTATTTTAGCTACTTTACATTGGCTTCCAATTCATTACAGGGTCGATTTTAAATTACTTATCTTGGTATATAAGGTTTTACACAATTTGGCACCCTCTTATTTAAAGGGGTCATATGATGCGATTTCAAGTTTTCCTTTCGAGTGTTTTCCCCTTTCGGGCTCTGTCTTTACATTTATTTTGAAAGATGAAGCTTGCGATTATGGTAAGGGGCGTTACATTTCCGACGCGTGCTTGCAGACTGCGCTTGTCGGAAGGCGGGACTTTGTAGAAAACGAAGCGTTTGAGAGAGGCGGGGCATAGAGGACCTACAATAATGTACAGTATTTGAAAAATAATGTGTTTTTTGAACATTAAAGCATGTCAACATATTCTGTTACACCAAATACACAAACTAATGATCTTTAAAAAAGCATCATATGACCCCTTTAACTGATCTTGTACATGTACACAAACCCCAAAGGAATCTAAGGTCTTCTAACCAGATGATTTTAAACGTCCCTAGGACAAGATTAAAATTGAGTGTTGACCGGGCATTTTCAGTGGTGGCCCCAAAGCGTTGGAATAGTTTGCCTTAATATCTTAGACTTTCACCTTCTTTGGGCTCTTTTAAAATAAATTTGAGACCATATTTATTACAGTTAGCTTTAGGCTCAACCGATTGATCTTACAAAGTGGCTTTCGTTTTCTCCATTGATGTTTGTTTTATTTGCTTATTTTTACTTTTTGTCCTTTCTGAGATGTTGGTCTCATTTTTATTAGCTGTTGTTAGTTCATTTTACCCTTAGTGATTGTACAGCACATTGGTCAACCTTGTGTTGTTTTAATTGTGCTCTATAAATAAAATAAAACAAACAAATTTTTAAATTTAAAACAAAAAGGTATTTAAATGTAAAATTAATGGTAGCCTAATAAAATACTTGCTCTTACCTTTTATTATTCATATAAACTGTTCTCAACTAATGAAATATTTTAATTTGTTTTGTAGAAAACTACTCGAAAACCACTGCTTTGGCCCAATAATATCCTCATCTTTGACTATTTTAACTGTTTTGGATTGTTTTTCTTTTGCAAAGTACTACTGCTGCCCAGATGGAAATATATAACTATTTCAAAAAAGTATGATCTAGACCTCCGCTTGGAAGGAAATAATATAGAGACCGGACCAGAACTTTAATTTAATAGCACTGACATAAATGCATCCTTGAATGCAATATAAGTAGGCTTGCCGCGATAGACGGTGTTGACTGTGATACCGGTGTTAAGCCGCAACACCGGTTACGTCACTTGCCCACCGCGTCACCGACCCCCACCGTCGTTTTGATTTTTTGTAGTAATAAAAATAATTTAGTTCAGTAAAAGAACAGACACTACAATTAAAAACTGAACGCGGCTGCTCAATGCAGCGTGCCAAACGACAGTCGCATCACAGATTTAATTCTCCAGTGAGGAGAGTGAGTCGACTGACAAGAAGAGTGAGGTGAGACAGACAAGACGATCGCGGATGATTTAGTTTCGAAACGAAATGCAAAAGCGCCTGTTTGACAGTATTTTGGATTTTGAAAAGCCTGTT
>NW_015645585.1:65984-67093 GCF_001515625.1 Sinocyclocheilus rhinocerous | reverse complement strand
GGCACACTGCTTTTACAAGCTATTTAAAAGCGAAGGAACGCGAGGAAATGAGGGAATGCCCCGCCCCCGCGATGATACCGGTATTACCGGTGTTGTCACGCCGATTAACCGGTGGGAAAATTTCCTCACCGACACAACCCTAAATACAAGTCACTTTATGTAAAAGCATCTGCCAAATACGCAAATGTAAATGGCAAATACAATATAAGTTTACCAGTAACAAACCAACCAACATTTGATCCCAAGCTAGCTAGCATCTGTTCGATGCATTTGCAACCTAATCCTGCATAGGTTTTCCCTTTTTGTAGTTAAATTAGGGCTGGTAAGCGATTACAATTTTTAATTAATTAATTACATGATTTGGCGATTAATTAATCTAATTGATCGCAAATTATTCGCACATCAAATTTGGCAGAGAAATTACTCCCAAAAGATAATTTAAAGTCATTGTTGTGTAAAGCATCAAACCGACATTACAAAAAGTAGCTTCAGCAAGAAATATTTTGTTTGATATAATTTATTACATATACAGGTACATCTAAAAAAATTAGAATTGTGAAAAAGTTTTTTCACTTTTTGAAATAATAAAAAAAAACTTTCATATATTCTAGATTGTATATTCTATTGTAAAGTAAAACATTTAAAGTTTTTTGTTTTAATTGATGATTATTTTGTTTTAATTGATTAGAGCTTACAGCTCATGAAAGTCAAAAATCCAGTATCTCAAAATATTAGAATATTTACATTTGAGTTTCATTAAATGACAATCCCTACAGTATAAATTCCGGGTATCTCTTGTTCTTTGAAACCACAGTAATGGGGAAGACTGCTGACTTGGCAATGGTCCAGAAGACAATCATTGACACCCTCCACAAAGAGGGTAAGTCACAGAAGGTCATTACTGAAACAGAGTGCTGTATCAAAGCATATTAAATGCAAAGTTGACTGGAAGGAAGAAATTGGGTTGGAAAAGGTGCACAAGCAACAGGGATGACCGCAAGCTTGAGAATACTGTCAAGCAAAGCCGATTCAAACACTTGGGAGAGCTTCACAAGGAGTGGACTGAAGCTGGAGTCAGTGCAACAAGAGTCACCATGCTCAGACGTCTT
>NW_015645585.1:33804-63425 GCF_001515625.1 Sinocyclocheilus rhinocerous | reverse complement strand
GTGCTTTATAAGTACTAATAATCAGCCAATATGCTAGTAATATGCATGCTAATACGATACTAGTTAATTGTGAGAATTGGCCCTTAAAAGAAATTGTTACCATTTTTATTATCAATGTTAAAACAGTTTTTGCTGCTTAATATTTTTGTGGAAACGGTGATATTTTTTTTCTGGTTTATTTGATGAATGGAAAGTTCAAAGGAACAGTTTTTCAAATGAAAAATTTTCATCATTATTACTTCAGTTTTCAGTTTCACATGATCTTTCAGAAAGCATTCTAATATGCTGATTTGTTGCTCAAGAAACATTAATGATAATAATAATAATAATAATGATAATTGTTATGTTAAAACAGTTTTTTCTGCTTGTGGAAACTGTGGAAACTGATAGTTTTTCTTTTAGGTTTATTTGATGAATAGAAAGTTCAAAAGAACAGGAAATATAAAAAATATAAATCTTTTGTGACATTAGAAACATTTACAGCCACTTATGAATATTTTAATGCACCTTTGCTGAATAAAAGTATTTATATTCTAAAAGTTATTAATATATACAGGTGCATCTCAAAAATTATAATATTGTGAAAAAGTTCTTTTTTTTTGTAACTTATTTCAAAAAGTGAAACTTTCATATATTCTAAATTCATTAGTTTTAATTGATTTAATTGATTAGAGCTTACAGCTCATGAAAGTCAAAAATCCAGTATCTCAAAATATTAGATTTGAGTTTCTTGAGTTTCAATAAATGATCATCCCTACAGTATAAATTCCAGGTATCTCTTGTTCTTCGAAACCACAATAATGAGGAAGACCGCTGACTTGGCAGTGGTCCAGAAGACGATCATTGACACCCTCCACAAAGAGGGTAAGTCACAGAAGGTCATTACTGAAAGTCAAGGGGTGGCTGTTCACAGAGTGCTGTATCAAAGCATATTAAATGCAAAGTTGACCGGAAGGAAGAAATTAGGTAGTAAAAGGTGCACAAGCAACAGGGATGACCGCAAGCTTGAGAATACTGTCAAGCAAAGCCGATTCAAACACTTGGGAGAACTTCACAAGGAGTGGACTGAAACTGGAGTCAGTGCATCAAGAGTCACCACACTCACGTCTTCAGGAAAAGGGCTACCAAGCCACTTCTGAAACAGAAACAACGTCAGAAGCATCTTACCTGGGCTAAGGAGAAAAAGAACTGGACTGTTGCTCAGTGGTCCAAAGTCCTCTTTTCAGATAAAAGTCAATTTTGCATTTCATTTGGAAATAGAGATCTGGAGTCTGGAGGAAGAGTGGAGAGACACAGGATCCAAGCTGCTTGAATTCCAGTGTGAAGTTTCCGAAGTCAGTGATGATTTGGGGTGCCGTGACGTCTGCTGGTGTTGCTCTATTGTGTTTTATCAAGTCCAGAGTCAAGCTCTAATCATCAAAATTAAAACAAAAAAACTTTTGAAATGTTTTTCTTTACATGTAATGAATCTAGAATAGGGCTGGGCGATATGGCCAAAAAAATTATCACGATATTTTTTTTCATATCAGTCGATATCGATAATTATCACGATAAATGTCATATCTTTATTTCTTATCTGTAAAAATTGTAGCAACCTCAGTTTTATATGGTTACATTTATTCTGACCGTTTTTTTTTTTTTAATTAAACATTGGTCTTCCATAGTAGCATACATTTAAATCATGTTAAACAGTTAAAACCACACGTTGTGTTCATCACTGAGTTCAAGCGCTTCACACTGGATCTCACAGCGCTGCTTAGAGCTCGCGGCCGTTTTGAACATTGGTCCGAGCAGATAAATGGTCCGTGTGGCGCGATTCAAATGTGTCGCGCTGTTTCGTTCCGCTTTTGGCGCATAAACGTTATATTGAACATTTATCGAACTCTTCTTATCGTTTTATCGAGGATTTAAATGTAAATATCGGCATCGGCCCGATATGAAAAATTATGCAGATCTGTCTTGCCGATAAAAGGAATACATTAACTCACATGTGCTCAGGGTGTGCTAGTGATTAGATCACGTCAGCAGTGTGGCTCATTCTTGAAGCAAAGTTTTGTCTGAATGATGATTAGATTCACTGTTTTGGATCGCTGCATTTAATCTGTGAAAGCACATACAGAATGACGCGTTCGGTGTATGATAGAGTAAACAGTAATAGCATAAGCTCTAAAATATTTTCAGAATTTGAAAATTTCAGAACTCTTTTGCTTTAGACCATCTACAAATGTTAAATCTTAAAATAAAATGTTAGGGTTAACACTGCATCTTTCTGGGGATAAAAATGCAGCGATTGATATATAGTTTATTTATAATTTTCAAAGCTTCGAGACTTGGTGTTGTTTCCAAACAAAAGGAAATATATCGTTATCGGCCAAAATGAGTTGAAAAATATCGGCATATTGGATATCGGCAAAAATCCAATATCGTGCATCCCTAGTATAAATTATTTGGAATATTTATTTGTGTTATCTGTATATTGTATTATTATGGTCATTGGCCACCCTGTTACTTAGATATCAGTATTAATATTTGACATTGACAGAAAAAAAATATGAAGAATATATCTCCTCACAT
Organism: Sinocyclocheilus rhinocerous; assembly: GCF_001515625.1. Classification (NCBI taxonomy): domain Eukaryota; kingdom Metazoa; phylum Chordata; class Actinopteri; order Cypriniformes; family Cyprinidae; genus Sinocyclocheilus; species Sinocyclocheilus rhinocerous. The sequence goes on along the minus strand of NW_015645585.1, from coordinate 60,851 downwards.
TGGCAATTTCAATCTACATGCTCCAAATGAACTAGGCAATGACTAATTCCCTCTACTAAACGAGCCTGTTTGGGGTTATTCATGTTATCTTTTCCTCTCTCTCCTGGTATCTTTCAGATGGTAGAGCTTGATGAGTCGACTCTCATCCAGCTGTCCCTCTCGAGTGAAGTGGCGCGGAAAGTCCTCCACTACCTGAAACAGAATTTGCAGGCGTCTTGTCTGGGTGACCTGCACTGCTCCCACACTTTCACCAAGCACTACCTGAACTGTGGAGGTGCCAGCCTCGAGGATGAGGAAATGCTGATGGATAGCTCGCTCGGAGGCCAAGGAGCTTCATCTTCTTCATCGTTGTCCTCCGCTACGGCATCGTCCTCTTCCTCAGCCTCTTCCTGCACCATGGGCTCTGTGTCCAAGAAAGCTAAGAAAGAGATCCCAGCAGACACGGGCAGCGAGACAGAAAGTGAACTTCCCACTGAAGATGACACAAAGTATCCTGATGACCTGGAGGAGAAGATGAAAGGCAAGCCTTTGTTTTATACATTGCTCTCCTGTGGATGTGACTGTTAGTGGAACTCCTTGTTTTGTTCATAATGCTATATTTTCTGAGCAAACAAGAACTTGTCTTTAAAGGAGTGTTGTTAGGCTGAGTTCAGAGTTCAGCTGATTGCCATCACCGATGTGCATATTTATATTGGTAGAGCTGTATGATTTCTACAAACTGCATGCAGAATTGTGGAATCCAGTCATAAAAATTGAATTTATAGTATAATACAGAATCGTACAGAATTTGGCAAAGTTTAGGATGAATAAATCAGAAGTAGGACTGCACACTTAATCAGATCGATATGGACTATTGTCTGTAAATATTAAACTGCATAGACTGCTATTTAAATATGAAATATGCATGTCTGTGTGAACGAGTGGCATAGTTTTGTCTACTGCACATAATCCGACATGGTGCATGGTGTTTAAAACACTTTCAAGCAATTTTCACATCATTTTTAGTTCACGTTTTAATTTAAACAGTAGTTGTGCAGTGCTTTGTTTGCCAAAAAAAATAAAGGAATTGTTCAATTTTGATAAATTTGTATTAAATCAGAAAACAGAGTCAAGAAAAAATGACACCGACTTTAGGAAAAATTTAAAAAGATTTCATAGGGTGTTATATTGGCTATTTTACAGTGACTCATCTGATCAGAATTTAGACTCAAAAGTATACATTTTGCACTTGTACATTTGCATTCATTCATTTAACAGATACTTTTATCCAACATGACTTTTGCTGAATGACATGATTATTGATGCACTAGATTTTTCCCCTCTGCAACAGGAAATGATGCATTTCACAGAATGTGTTCTGAGCATTAGGCAGCAAAAGGTTTTGGCTGATAACTGTTTGTAATGTAGCTAATAAGTGTTTTTCATATGGGGTGTTTCAATCGTCCATTGGGCAGCATTTCAGTTCTCAGGATTTGATTTCCATTTACTTTGATGACTGATATTTGCATAGTTATATTTGCATACTGAATTGAAAATAGTCTGTCTTCCTTAAATATAGTTAACCATTTGCAACTGCCTTTACACTTCACAGTGAGAAAATGTTGCATTTAATAATAAAAAAAAAAAACTGTGATAGATCCATCCTGACCAGTGCTAAGAATAGTGCCTCCATGTGTAAATTCAGCAGACGGTTAGCAGATGATTTATCAGACATGACAAATCTTTAAAAAAAATTAAATAAGAGTAGTATATGTCCAGTTAAAGATAATTTTTCATGCTAATTGCTATTCTGAGTGTTGTAAAATTCTCTGAACAAAATACGGCCACATCCATCCAGCAACATGTATTTCATCGAGCCATCAGTTTCCTTGTAAAATTGTTTATTCGATAAAAGCAGTGAAGTGTTTAGAGCAAGTAGATGTACATTTCTTCCTCTAAGCAAGTGTTTTCTGTTCTCTGCAGTGTTCAACAGTCCGAAGGTGCAGGGTAAGAAGAGCTCCATAGAGAAGATGGGGGAGGTGGTGGACATCATGAAGAAGAGCAGCTCAGACTCAGGACTGCAGCTGGCTGGTATGAAGGTCATCAGTAAGATTCTGGAGGAGGAGGGACCTCAGGAGAGAAGCAGCCTCAGATCAGACTCTGCACAAACCATCCGGTGAGACTCACTGTCTACTCTCAGCTCGGCGTTTTCTTATGTTGATTTCAATAACTGCAATTGAATGTCTTTCTGAATTACGCTTAAAGGGTTAGTTCACCAAAAAATGAAAATTAGCCCATTATTTACTCACCCTCAAGCCATCCTAGGCGTATATGACTTCCTTCTTTCAAGTCCAAAGGAAGTGAAATAAAGCGCATCCATACATAATAAAAAGTGCCTCACACGGCTCCGGGGGGTGAACAAAGGCCTCCTGTAGCGAATCGATGCGTTTTTGTAAGAAAAATATCCATATTCATAACGTAATAATCACTTTAATCTAGCTTGCGCCAACAGTTGTACACGGAAGCAGCTCCGGGCAGATGACATAAGATGTCGGCGTTGCGCATGTGCCGGTGAGTCTCGTGAAAACCTTCGTTTGTTTACAGGAGCAAAGGAAGCAAAGTCTCCTTTTGGCTTATATCGAAATCCTCCGACATTCTTCTTTACAAATCCTCGTTTTGTACTTCTAATTCATGACCATTGTTTTGTTTTGATCTCTCCCCTGCGCTTCCACTTTCGTCACTTCTGAGCGGCGCATGCGCAAAGCTTTCACTTCTTTTGGACTGATGAACTGCAACACCCGCTGACTGCCATTAAACAGCTTGGAAGATCAAAGACAATTTTTTTATATAACTCCAACTGGATTTGTCTGAAAGAAGAAAGTCATATACACCTAGGATGCCTTGAGGGTGAGTAATTCATGGGCTAATTTTAATTTTTGCGTGAACTAACCCTTTAATTTAAACATCAATATTACAGGGGCTAAGAAAACATATACCACTCGTAGATCACTCTGTTTATCGATGGACCCTTTCCAAATTTCTGGGGGTTTTAGAAGCAGAAGTTATAAGTAATATAACACACAACATTGTGTTATAGATGTGCATTTAAAGGGTTAGTTCACCCAAAAATGAAAATTCTGTCATTAATTACTCACCCTCATGTCGTTCTAAACCCGTAAGACCTCCGTTCATCTTCGGAACACAAAATATTTTTGATGAATTCTGAGAGCAGCTGAGAGCGTGACGCAGCTGACACAGAATAGCATACGCTGTTTACATTCAGTGGATACTCTCCAAAATGGCGCTACGGTGACGCGGAGGAGACGAATTGTTGAATGAAGTCGTTATTTTTGTTTTCTTTGCGTACAAAAAGTATTCTCGTAGCTTTGTAAAATTACGGTTGAACCCCTGAGGTCACATGGATTATTTTAATGATCTCCTTGCTACGTTTCTGGACCTTGATCATTGTAATTACATTGCTGTCTATGGGAGGGACAGAGAGCACTCAGAATTCATAAAAAAATATCTTAAATTGTGTTCCGAAGATGAACGGAGGTCTTACGGGTTTGGAACGACATGAGGGTAATTAATGACAGAATTTAAATTTTTGGGTGAACTATCCCTTTAATTAAAAAAAAAAAAGCCTTTGCTAGATTTACACTTTTAATAACTATAGAAACAGTCTGTGAAAAGAGTTGCCTTTGCCTACATGCAATGCATAATACATTACGTTCCATAAAAAGTAAATGTTACCTGAGGTAACCTTTATTAGGTCCCACTTTATATTAAGTGGCCTTAACTACTATGTACTTTTAAATTAATCATTTGGTACAATGCTCTTATTGCGTAATTACATGTATAATTACACTGTTGACCCATCCCTTACACCTTAACCAACCTTAAACCTACCCATACCACCAAACCTGTCCCTAACCTTACCTGTATCCCACCTCATTAGCAGCAAATGTGTTTTGCAATACAATATGACCACAATAAGTACATTGTACTTAATTTTTGATGTAAGTACATAGTAGCTAAGGCCACTTAATATAAAGCGGAACCCTTTATTTTAAGGTGTCTTTGTTACACGTTACATGTACTTATTATTATAATAACAATAAATTATGCTTAATTACATGCAAGTAACCCTAAACCAAACCCTAACCATATAGTAAGTAGTACATGTATTTAAAATAATATTACTCAGTACTGAAATGTATAGTTACACTGTAACAAGGACACCTTAAAATAAAATGTAACCGTTACATGATTACTAGGTTATATTAAAAAAAATATATATATGGCTGCAAGGTGAATTGTATTTTAATAGTGATCACGATTTTATTTATCCACTGGTTATTTATCCTGAAACATTTAATTATAATTTGGCATTTGCATTATCTTGCATTGGTAACAAGCCTCCGCAAGTTTTCATGGTTGCCTCATTTCAATCGTTTAAATCCCCCAATCAGAGTTTTTTTTCTTAAATCAATGCATTATCTGCCCAGTGGTTTACTTAATCTTCCTAACCTGGAAACTATGTGCATAGTAGGGCTGTCAAAAGAAAATGTGAATTTCGAATATTCGTCGAATTTAAAATAAAAATCCACATTCGAATGCAAAAACGCTGCATTCGACTTTTAGGTGTGCGTTAAGGAGGCAGCCTTATCAGCGGCGCACGAGATGCGATGACGATGTAGGTGTCATTGCATTATAATGTTTTTGTTGGCCTGTCCAGTTGAAGCCGCTAGATGCGGCGCTGCTCCGTTGTTCATTAAAAATATAGCGGAAAAAGAGAACATCAATGTGGAGAAGATTTTGTTTACATCAAAACCGAATCCAAGCCGTTCACACATCACACAAAAGAGCCGCATGTTTAGAAAGCCATGTAAAATTAATGCGTTTAACTTTAAGTTTAACTTTGAAAAAAACATATATCGAGACATATATCGAGACCCATCCCACTGCATCTCATGTTTTTAAATGAAAAATGTACTCCGTGTGATTGGCTTTCCGCCCTTTGTATTAAACTATGCATACATACATGATGCTGTTTTGTTTATAGTTGTTTAAGCAACTTATTTATAATTGGTTTATAAACATTATTTGAAACATTATGCACTTTTTTTCCGCAGATAGTCATGTTATCTTATGCTTTGAATGATGCGCCCTCTTGTGGCCTCAGGAGAGAAAACAAAAGCTTTTCTTCACCCTAACTGAAATTATGCATTTTAAATTCGAATATAATTCGAATTTTGATAATATTTAAGTACAAAATTCAAATTTAGTTTTTCTGCCATTTTGACAGCTCTAGTGCATAGACACTCTACATTATGGAAAAAGCACTGATGAGCTGAAAACGCCTGCAAACTTGTAGTTTAGAATTTAGCGATCTCTATTGATACATTCTGTGCAAATAAAAGTATAACACAGACAGTCCGTTTTCTTTCATGTGGTTGTTTGCGCTGTTTGCTGACTAAATCTGTGAGCAAACCATGCAAGTTAGCGTTCTCTTGATTTGTGCTTGTTTAAATGCAGTAATTCTGATGAAATGTAAAAAAATGTTAGTCAATAATCGTGATCTACCATTTAAACTTTGTGCAGCCCTAAAGTACCGTAAAGGAACATGATTTGTAGTTTGTATTGTAAATAGTTTTAAAATAACTTTCTTGTCTTTTTCAGTGACAAAGTCTTAAAGATGTTGGTGGAGATGATTGGCAGTCAGCCCAAGCAGAACGCTGTCACTGCGCTGCTGCTGACCCGCAGTCTAATGCTGAAATACGAGTGGAGGGTCTCATTCGCCACAGAGGGGGGTGTTAAAGCCATCCTGAGCTGCATGCAGGAGTATACTACCTGTATACAGGTGCAGCAGATTGCGCTGGCGGTGAGTGAGGATTTCTGTGAACTGAATTCTTATGTCTTCAAGGGCATGAGGTTTATGAGTTTCTACTGTCCAGAATTTCACTGTTCATCCAGTCATATAAAACCAAAGTTACTGAATCAGTGTGATTAGAACATTAATGAACATCATAATTGTTTTTGGTCAAGTATGAGGGTTGCTGTTTAAAAAAGTAAGAAGAAAGAAAGAAATTTAGACTCTCAATAAGAAAAGACATGTTAATTGACTTCTTAAAGTCCCCCTGTAGTCAAACATGTCATCCCTTAAAACACATCTTTGATCATCAAAATTACATATTTAAATGTTTTTTCTTGTGAAAATAATTTTTCATGCCTTAAAATAGCTTTAATAGTAACTCTACACCCTTACCTCATTTACTATACGCGGATCTATGAATACGCAAATTAGCCCCGCCTCCACTCAGTCACACCAGCCATGGTCTCCTGATTCACGGATAATGACGGATAAAACTGTTTTTTACTAGCGGACAACTACAGTGGATACTGTAACATTCGTTAAAGTTACTTACTTGACGATGTTGTGTCCTCAACATGCCTTGAAGACTCGAATGCAGCAAAGTTTGTGATTCTTAAAGGTCACGAAGTAACACATTTGCATAATGTCTGCCCACATTCTACATTGCCAACTTGCCCGCCCACAAACATTTAAAATTTTCGTGTGGTTAACATCATGTTGAGAAGACGCTGTATCCTCTACGCTGTGAGAGTAAATTTGTTTTATTACGTCTTATTACCACAAACTTGTTAACACTTGACACTTACCACTGAGAAACGTCTTGCTCCAGTCGTGCTTGCGAATCAGTCTCTTGTCGATCAGCTAGTTCAACCGTTTCATCATCAGACTCCGGCTCGAATAAAGAATCATATCAACTTGTGCAAAATGAGCATCCGATGACCCCTTTAAAAATGGCATAATAGGGGCACTTTAATTCGCGCCCGCGAACAATGCGTGTGAAGTGCGGACGCCAATGCGGCGGGAGAGGTGGGTCTGACTCCGGGCTACTTTTACACTGTTGCCGTGGGTTATTATTTAAGTTAGCGGTTCTAAATTCACGTTAAACCACGGCTTCATGGGTTTTTGCTTTATTTTATTTTTGGTTTTGTGCTGGTATATTTTGCATGCGATCTCTATGCTATGATCTCTACGCGCGCAGTGTTTGTATAAATGGAGAGAGGGATGTGCTAATGATAGGAATCTATCCCTTGACGTGATTGGTTATTGAATTTTGCGACGTAGCAAACCGAGGGCTGTTTCAAACCGCATTTCTGGGACTTGGGGAAACTGCAGTTTTGAGAAAATACTCAGCAATGGTGTTGATTACTGGATTGGCACATGGTTTGTCTAAAAGCAAATTAAAAAAAAGCACATAAACAAATAAACAACATGAACTTGATTTTCACAACAGGGGGACTTTAACCACTGTGCGTCAATTTAAAAAAGTTACAATGAGGTCCTTAGAGGTCAAGAATGTCCATTAAAATGGTCATAAAAATATTATATATATTATATTTTTTCCGCTTTCACTGGCATAGATCTTTTTATCAACATCAGTCCTGATCATAACTTATAAAAATGTATTAATTTTCAAGATTTTAACCCTTTAAATGCCAGTTTGTGCACTTAATGCCACACAAAAAAATGATTATTTTCTGTATACTAAATGCAAAGCATTTGGATTATTATAGTCCTGAATATGTCAATGATTAGCAACAACCTTAATTTTGATGCATTTTTTTTTTTTTTGTGCAGCAATCCTTTACATTGCGAGTAAATCACTTTTTGCTTAAATAGCACGGAGAAGCTCTCTCCTCCACATCACGAGTAGACACGCCCCTTATTGCTGATTGGCTACAAGTTTGTTTTGCTATTCGGCCCGAATCAGTTTTCTAAAGTGTTTTTGAAAAATCACATACCCTGCTTTTAAATATTGTGGTTTTAATGGGGACGTTTTTGTCCTTAATGTCCTGAGTGTAGCTGTTTTTTTGTTACTAGTGTAAAATAGATTTATGAAAGCAAATGAGGGTGAAATATTAAAATTCCAATAAAAATTCACATTTCTGAAAAAAACGTATGCTGTTTGAATATAAACTACGATTTAGTCAGTTTTTCTATAAAAAAAAATAAATAAAAAAGACAAAATTGTCCCTAAGGATACCCATGTGTTAAGTATTGTTAACTAGAATTGGGGCCAGAATTATTGAATTCTTTACAATTCTATTCCTTTTTTAAATCATATTGTCAGTACATTTCAAGTGTACATTTGAAGGATGCTATTGAAATAAAAATGAATTGCTTTCTCCAGACTCTGAAGGTCATCACAGGTGCCAGTAAACATGACCCTCGCAGTGTAGGTGGCTGTCTGCCCCTTTCTGAGTCTGGCACTCAGATGATGCTAGAGATTTTTGCGAGCATAGGCTCTGCTACACCTGAAGGCTCCAAAGGGCTCCTGTGTACCATCCCTTCTGCCATTGACCTCATGCTCAGCACGGCAGGGTAAGAAGCTTGAAGTCTGCTTTAGATGTAGCATCTTTGTTTGCTGAATTCACATTCATTTTTCTACTGTGGTTTGAACAGTTGCGGTTTGTCCGTGCGGAACGGGCTGCTGGTCATCATCATGCTGATTTCCAGCCACAAGAGCCTGGCAGAGCAGCTAGTCGCCTGCAATGTCAGTGCCACGCTAAAGAAGTGCCTTTCTGCTCAGAATCAACACAGCATGCTGGCTATTATCGCCCTCAACCACATCTCCATGGTTCACAAACTGGAGAAAAAAGGTACCATCATGCGTTATTTTAACTGCTTGCCAAATTGAACTTCTTTTAGGTGCTTTTAAAAAGCCCTGCGTTTGTAAAGGCATTGGGCTAAAATATATAGTCATCTCCAACACACTGATTTCTGCACTTCTGTAATAAACAGTATGTTAATAAAGCAATGCACATTCATTCTTGACTTGGATTACACGTGTTAGTACCTCATTTGAAGTCACACGCAGCTCTGTTCGCCTCTGTAGAGTCTCAAGATGAGCATGACTTTAAGGACACAGAGCTGAAGATGTTGGTGGTGAGTCTGAAGGAAATGCCAGCCACTAAAGAGGTTATACTGACCCTGGAGCAGCTGCTCTGTGACGACGCCTCCCAGCTGGAGGAAGAGAGAAGCGAGGTAACGCGCAGCAGAGACACCTTCCAGGACCTCATCCGCCTCATGGACCAGCACAGAGCGGATCGGGCTGCACAGCTGTCCATCCTGAGGTGAGCCCTTGACTTATTTAGGTAATAAATAGTTAACAGCTATTTCAAGCTACTTTGAGGTAGATGTACTCACAAAAACATGTCTAGGACACATTTGACCCTCAAATCCAAAGAGTTGTAAAAAAAAAAAAAAACAATTTGTGCGCAACTACCTCAAAGTACCTTGAAAATATATATATATACCGTGTGTATATATATATATATATATATATATATACAGCACAGTATTTCAGGCACAAATAGACGCAGAAGTGAACAGAATTCAGTGTTCACGTGCATCTGCGTGGCTCTCACTGTGTCTACACCGGACGCGAGTGGCGCGACGTGACAAAATACAATAGAACCCATTATAATCAGTGATGCTGTGTGACTGACTACACTGGATGCGGTGCAACACAACAAATCCCCGACAGTAAACTGATGCCTCGTTCTCTTTATGACGTACTGACACAAAATTCAAATGATTGGCAACGGTCGCTTTGTCGCGTCCAGTGTCCTTCGATGTGACTATCGCGGATGCGCACATCTCGATATCGATGCTGAAACGATATATAGTGCAGCCCTAGTTTGGAATGACATCTTGGAAAACTAAATTTTTTTTTACTCTTCAAACTACTTAGTCTTGATTTCAATATTGTATTGTTGATTTCGTGACTGTACTGATTATATTGTTTTATTTGCTAATAATATATTTACTATTTCATACTCCACAGGATTTTGAACAAGTTTTTGGATAACTACCAGGAGGATCTGTTGCCGTGGCATGAGAGTATTGAGCCTTGCCTGTCATCTATGACGGCCTTTGTCAGTGACAGAGAGGTACTTTCCCTTCATTTAGCTTTAGAAGGTCATGGTTTCATAATGCTAGTATTTAATTCCTCTTTATCCCCACTTAGGTCGTACAGCAGTTTATCCGCTTCTTATATCGACTTGCATCTCTGAATAAAGACTATGCTGTTGTGATGTGTCGGCTGGGCACCAAAGAGGCTCTTATCAAAGCCGTGGACAAACACAGCACCAGCTTGCTCATGGTCACAGAGCTGCGGGACCTGATCAACGACTGTGAGAAGTACGCCAGCCTCTACAAGAAAATGACCACCAGTGTGCTGGCTGGATGTATACAGGTAAAGGGTGGCCTGTTCAAAAATAAATATTTTCAAAATCAACTAGTCTGAGTTGCCTGAACAAGCCTTGTATAATTAGGCTGGTTTCTGGGTCACGTGACCTCGAACAGACTTGTTCCTTAGAAGTCTTTTACATAAACATTTAGGTGGAGCTTAACAAAGCAGGTTTTATTGGATGGTTCATACCTAGAATGGTTTAATGGTTTGTTAGACGATCAGAATAATTAATAGACATGTTCACTTAATTACACACTCCATATCTGTATCTTTAGATGGTCCTTGGTCAGATTGAAGAGCATCGTCGCAGCCATCAGCCCATCAATATTCCTTTTTTTGATGTGTTCCTGCGGAACTTGTGCCAAGGTATGTTCATAAAACACTTGTAAAAAGTATAATTGTTAAAGCAATAATTCACCCCAAAGTTAAATTCATTATTCACTCATTTGAATCTTATGTCTCATTTATTTCATCCGATGGATAGAACCAAGACCTGCCCTTCATATTTTGTTGTTCAATAATTCGTTAAACACGGATGTATGATACAATGCGGAAGAAAAGATCTGTAGCTACTTCCCTTTCATCATGACTTCAAAGTTTTCTGAAATCATGAGATAGCTTTGTGTGAGAATCATCATCCACATTGTTGTATGGAAAAAAATATCTCCTTTTGTACCTACTAAAATTAAATAATTTGAACTATATGTACTAACAATGTAATAATCAAATTTTATGTTTGGGTGAAATATTCATTTAAAAATATGCATTTAAGAACATATTTGCTTAAGAACAACCGTGCTTTGTTACTAGCAAAGGTTTAGGTATAACTAACAGTTACCAAACGTTTTCGTTGATTTGAGTGTGATGTTCTCCAGGCTCCAGTGTGGAACTGAAAGAGGACAAATGCTGGGAGAAGGTGGAGGTCTCCTCCAATCACCATCGAGCTAACAAGCTGACAGACAAAAACCCCAAAACCTACTGGGAATCCAATGGCTGTACCGGCTCCCATTTTATCAACATTTACATGCATAAAGGGGTGATCATCAGGTATGCGGGCCTATCTACTCTTTATTTAGTGAATGCTGCTAAAATAAACTCTAGATTATCATTACAGCAACAGCTAATCGGTGCTGGAAATGAATGCCTCATAATAAAGCTAAAGGGACCAAAAAATCCCCTAAATTAGTTTTTTTTTTTTTATGCATGACATAGTTAAGCAGTAAGCACACAAGCAAATGTGCTGTTTTCCCGAATATCAGCATAATTGTGTAAAAAGCAAAATGTGTTTTTTTAAGTTAAAAACTTTGTTAAACTTTAGTCGCAGTATTGTCAATATTTTCTTTTTTGCTCCGTTTTAGTTAGTAAAATATAGTAGGTAGTAGGGCTGTGCGATTAATCGAAATCGTCATAAAATCGCAATTTGAGCATGCGCGATTTCTAAATCGCATTATAGCACGATTTTCCACGCCCCCGACCTCCCGCAGTATGCTATCCGAACCAATCAGAATGCAGCGCGCCTAAATGGAGCACGAGAACAGAACAGGCCGGGCGGGCATACAAACGTAGCGTCAGGTTCACACACTCCGTCTGTGGTGCGTATTTTTTCCGCGCCCATGTTAACGGATCAGAGCGTTCACACTGCACGCGATTGCGCTCCGGCAGTGCGCTCCGATAGTTTCCGCACTGAGTCTATTTCTGCTGTGCTGCAACCGCTGAAAGTGACAGCGCATTATTCGCAGTAAAAAATAACATGGATTGGCATGGAAATTTAGTAATTACACCATAAATGCATATAATTAAAGTCTACTGTTTCACAGTCAACACATGGCTTTTTGGCTAGATTTAAACCAAATAAAAGTGCACTTTTAGATAAACAAGGCAATATGGGAAGCTCTCATCCCCCCCATCGTACAGAGCATCACTATCTCAGGTAACCAGCACTTACCTGTGACTGACGTCTGGTCCAATTTCCAGCTTGTTCTGGCCAAGTACCACCCATAATGTTCTTTTTAGCAGCATCATATGACCCCTTTAATGCTGAAAAACTAATTATGGCGACAAACATCTGAAAAGTGCTTTTATCAATCCGGTATCTCCAGTTTTACGTGCCGTATGAACTGGGTGGTCCATTTCGATTGAATTTCTGATCATCTTCTTTATAACAGAGACTTCTACTCTCAGCCCTCTGTCCTGGTTGATGAGCGAATATTTGGAGAACACTGAATCCTCCAAGAGATGCAAGAGCTCAGCCTCCATCTTCAACTCCCGTGTGCGGCGTCTCACTCATTTGCTTGTCCATGTGGACACCAGCACAGTTGATACGGAAGAGCTCAAACCTCCCATCAAATCCAGTGAGTGCCTTCAAAACGATAAAAACTACAATACTTCATTCTAGAGACTGGAGTGCCACTACTGTGGAGTACTTTTAAATATACATGAGGCATATTTGTTAGTTTCATGATCCTATTTAAGTCTTTTCTGGTAAGCCAGAGAACAGGTGTGCTGTTTTTAAACCACCTACTGTAGATTGTGTTAAATGAAGGCTTCTGTATTTCAAGGTATTTTTCTTGTTTTCAGAAGGTATCAACAGAAGCAGAGATTTGAAGAGTAAGTAATAGTGTAGATGCTAATGTTATTTTATTTTGACTTCATTTTGTGTACATCCATCTGCTCAGCTGAACTCCAAACTAACCACGACAATGCCTTTTATTTATTTATTTATTTTTATTTTTATTTTTTTCATTAATTCAGTTCCGCTGTCTTTAAATCTGTTTTTGAATTGTTCTGGCTTCCCATTTAAATCGCTGGTAGGGCTGCACGATTTGATAATTTACGACTGCAATTTGAGAAACATTTAATAGTATTTCTGTTGCTTGGATAACAGAATATCTAGAAAAAAGCATAAACCATATTGAAAAAGCAGCTTTCATGCTAATAAGTAGGTTGAAAAACTGCAAATTGTTAATTTTTCATGGCCTTTTATCTCCAAAATGATTTTGTTTTGTCCATGTTCTGCAGCCAGTGCGAAGAGTTCACACTTGAGTCCTTGTTACAAGAACCAAACTCAAACTTGAAAATCAAATCCAGTGAAAATGAACTGTTCTCTTTGTTTTCACATTGAAGCCAAAACTTGAAAGTGAATTTCTATCTGGTCCACTTTAGTCTCTGTTTTATTTATTTATTTATTTATTCCCCCCCCCAGTCAAGTTGAGTATTATTTTTTGTTGTAATGTTATATAATATTGAATTTTATCTTTACAACATTTAGTATTTCTGTTTTGCATGGGAAAACTCTTGTTGTTGGTTTTTTTAACACAAAGACTTTTATGCTTGTAGTTGACAATTTTTAATGTGCCCATTTTTCAAATCAGGTGAATTGCTTTTCTGCACAGTGCCATTGCTTTACTCTAGATTTGTGGAAGCCAAAAGTCTTGGAAATTAAAAATAAACACTGACATTTTTTGTCTTCATAATGCATGTTAGAATTTAACTCCAGATTTAAAGGGAACCAACATTGTGATTAATTGTGCAGCCCTAATTGCTGGCACATTGTTTTTGCTGATGTTTTGGTTAGTAGCCACATGACATGTGATTGGTTTTGAAATTTGGTGCAACTTGTCAAGAGTCCTAATTTATGTCCTTTTTTGTTTTGCAGATGGTAAAGAGGGAAAGAATAAGGAAACGACAGCAGTGAGCTCATCTTCATCCTCTAGCAAACCAAAAGTGAAGAATACTAGCAGCATTGCAGGCATCGCTTTGTGCTGGCAAGGTGTCGTTCAGCGACAGGTTAGACATTTATTTTAGATTTGGTGAAATGTAGGATTTAAATGTGGAGCTTTAGTAGGTGAAAGTATAATCAAATTAGTCAAAATACCTGAACAAAATAAAAAATCATTTAGAAATCGGTTAAATTTTCTGCTGAACTTTACACCACCGATTCCATGTGTCCATGTTTCAGTTCATTTAATTAAAAATATGTTGATTGACCATCAATGTGTCTCAGCCTGAAATTAACTGTACTTCCACTTATCAATTACTGTAATTCTGGATTAATTTGTTTGTCTCCTTCCAGGTAAAGAGTTTCCTAGATTCGACATGCAGCCTCCCTGACTTCGTAGAGCTTTACAGGGGTCTGTTCCTCCGGCTAAAGAATGCCATGGAGGAACTTTTTGGCCAGCACACTGCCTTTGTGCTTGCGCTCCGTCAGGGCTTTTCTGCCGCCTTGCTCCAGCTCTCCATCCTGACCGCTATGCATGTGAGTCAACAGGGAATACTTGAGTGAATGTTGTGAAACCTGTCAAGATTATGTCTATGTCATATTGCCCATGTAATCTAATTCATAATTCAAGAACTAATTAGGGTTAGTTTTCGGAACATTAGGATATTTTGAATTGAAATGAGAATTCAAAAGTAATTCTGTTTGTTTATTACAACACTTGAAGGTGAGTGAACGTTTTGCGCAGTACATAGACAAGATGATCCAGGAAAGTGGAGTGGACTCTGGAAATGTGGACACGTTAAACCAGCTCCAGCAGTTCCTGGAGCCCATGCTGTTTCTCTCCGGTCTGGAGCTGGCCAACACCTTTGAGCACTTTTACAGGTATGAGAATGGCTGCTGCTAACTAGGGCTGAGTGATGTTTCATAAACAATGATATAAACGTTTTTCATTTCTATAATTGGTGATATTTGGTTCACTATTTTTCTATTTGTTCTAAAAAGGGGTGATCAACTTAACTGTTTTATCAATGAAATATCATTATTTCTATAAGATTGAAAAGCATGGCACAAGAATTGATTTCTGGGAAAACACTAGCTTTTATTATGGCTCACCCTGTTTTTCACATTGTACATCTCTTCCTCTGTGCTCAGGTACTATATGGGGGATCGGCTATTGGGTCAGGGGAAGGTGTGGTTGGAGAGTGCTGTGGTGGAGCAGATCGGTACCTGCTTCCCAAACCGGTTTCCCCAGCAGATGCTGACCAACCTCAGTGAATCTGAGGAGCTTCAACAGGAGTTTCATCTTTACCGTCTACAGCAGCTGGACAAAAATCTGGAGAACTTTGAGGAGGTGAGAATAATAGAATACAACTTTACAGCTGGTATTGATACATCTCTTTTGTCCTCTTTTGACAACTTTCCTGATTTCTTTGAGAGGAGGGTCTATAGGTAGATATATATATATATATATATATAGTATCTGCTTTGAAACACAGTGTGTTTGTGTTAGAGTCATGACTGGTAAGAGAACATTGTGATTTTAACATTTTTTCACCTTCAAACCAAACTTACAATTTCAGCCGGCAAAGTTTAAACCCCATCTGCCTAGTGTGCTTTAACAACACGTCCCGTAATGTTTTCGAATTAGCTCAGTAGGCGCAGAGTAGTAATTCATTTGTGGCTGCACAAATCTACACGGCACATTTACACTACAAAAGTAATCCGGTTGAATGCATTGTCAACTACCTCTGGAAGTGGTTGAAAGTGTATAAATGCATCATTAAACACTACCCAGTTTTAATTTGTCTTGAAATCTAGTCTTTAATACTGACTGCTCGACTGACTGCTAGAATTTTTTTTGCTGGTCTGTTTGTTCAGACAGTGTGGTCAATATCCATTATTAGGCGTCTAATGATGCGTTTTTATGGTTCGATATATAGAAGACTTTTAAGATTAATTTTTTTGACGCTCACGTGAGCCACATCTGCACACAATGTCCTGAAGAAAAACGATGAAGTATTTGTGCTTTAACAACTTTATTTTTGAAGTTTCTTTTTTAATAATTTTTCTGTATAAATGTAATTTATTATTATTTATTTTTTTTGGTAACTGGAGTTGATGCTTAGTGAAGAAGACAAAGACTTTCTTGACTTGTCATTGCTTATCTCATTGCACAAGCCAATGATGAGCTGTCATAAAATGATATGTTGGACTTTTTTCATTATTTATTTTTCTTTTAATATATACAATTGAAAATTGTATTGTTGTTGTGGATGTCCCAATTGGGATTTTCAATTTAAATGTTCCTATTATATTTAGTTAGCATTTATGAGTTAATAAAAATGTTGCTAGTTGTGTAAAATAAGAGCACAACATCGTAATATTTATATAAATTGATTGCAGGCTCCTATATGTAATCATATCATGGCATATCATGTTTTGAGATTTCTGCAATATTGTATCACTGTCAGATCATATCATATGATTAGGGAGGGAGGGGGCCAGGGCATGGCCGTAATGGAGATAATGAAAATATCTGAAGACTTATGAAAATGAATGTTAAAAATAAAAATATGACATGAAAACCTGTCTATGAAAACATGAACACGTGATTAGAACACTGTTAGATTATGATTATGATGCAGCAATGTTGAATGAATGAATGAGGTGAAGCTGAAGTGTGACTTTATGCCAATGAACTGAAGCCCGTTCTATGACACATCAACGTAACAATACAAATTGTATCTGCACAAAAGGATGCAAATGCCAGTGAATATGCTATAGTGAGAGAGAGCTCCCTCTGTGATGCGCTTTAACAGCGTGCTGAAACACGGGCAAGGATAGCAGACAGAATTTACTATAGATTTCACATTCCATAAAGTTCCCATTATAATGCTATGTTTATGGCAGATTTGTGCTATATTTTCATCTACATTATCAAGTGATTCCTGAAATCGCCTTGCAAGTTTTCAAAGCCATACGAAGTACGAATTTTAATTGAAGTATGCCTACTGTTGAACAAATACGACAAAAAAAGCACTGCTGCATTATTATAACATCGGTATTTAAAAAAAAGAAACATATAAAAGCTAAACATTCAGACTTCTAGAAATCCTTTGTCCTTTTAAATGCTAATGCTGTGCATTTTGTGGTTCGTCATGTTTTTGTGATCAGATGATGGATGAGGACGTGTCTGAACCCGAGGGAGAGAGTGACGTGAAAGTGTTGGTGTTGTCCCCACGCTGCTGGGTTGTGTCGGCTCCCTGCTACCTCGAGGACCCCAGCAAACACTTCCCTGCTCAACTCTGCAATTACCTGGCCGAATTCACAGACTTTTATGCCAATGGTTAGTTGAAATATCCATGATCTCTGGCAATGCAAATAGAGGTCGACCGATATGGGTTTTTCTCTGGCCGATGCCGATATTTAGAAATCAGGTTGTCGATATGTGATGCCGATTTTTTTTATTTTTACCGATATGTTTGTCCGATTTTTCTTTTTTTTTACCGCTTAATCTCATAAAAGAGAGTTTGAGTAAATGTGTAGTAGTAGTAGTAGTAGTAGTAGTAGTAGTAGCCTAAAGACCCGTTCACACCAAGGATGATAACTATAAAGATAACGATAGATATATTTCTAAAAATCGTTCTCAATATTAAAGAAAATAGGAGAGTCCACACCACAGCTATAGCGATAAAGGCACAGAGAAACGATATCATTGGAATCCTTTTCAGAACTATTTTTCCAGCTGATGAACGATACAAACATTGACAGCCAATCAGAATCAATCCTGCTGTAACGAGCTCAAGAATTTAAAGCGGCAGACGAGCGTGCGCTTACAGACGATATCGTCCGCTGGTGTGGACGCTAATATCGTTATCTTTATAGTTATCGTTCTTGGTGTGAACGGGGCTTAATTCATAGTAATAATACATGGCTCAAAACTTAAGCACCTTCTCAAAACAGTTCTGAAGCATGATTTTTATTTATGTTTGCTGACAGACACCAGTGTTTCCCAGACTTGCAAATGCAAATTCTCTGCCAGCAGGAGGTGCTGTTGGAGCGGCAGAAATATAGAGGTTTCCCCGGTAACGGCTGTAATCAAATAAGCGCTACTTTATCAGGCATTACAGGAAAGACGAAATGAAAATGACATCAAAGCTTTTCTGAAGACGGTCGGTTCTTTTCAAAGATACATTCGTATAAAAACACCTGCGCTGCATTTTAATTTTGAAACTTGCAGTGCTCAGTTTATTCAATGAAGTATAAGCCTTTTGGAAAATCTATTTGTGGCGGTCAGTTTTGATGTTGTGACGAGCCGCCACAAATAACTCAATGTATGGGAAACACTGGACACTGCTAGAAATGGCCATAATCGAAGTGATAACAAAAAGAAAAGAGTTCACACATATTACACAGCCCTGCTGCTCATAGCTGCTTAAGTTTTGTCTGAATTGTTTCTACTTTCACAAGCAAATGAGTGGTTGCACTTATGAATATGACAAGCACGGTCTGCATCAATTCTAGTAGGGTAAAACGTAATTACGCTTTCGAAGCGGTCTGTTTTGTCCTGGCATCATTAGCTGAAGCTGTGTGTGTCACACATATTACACAGCCCTGCTGCTCATAGCTGCTTAAGTTTTGTCTGAATTGTTTCTACTTTCACAAGCAAATGAGTGGTTGCACTTATGAATATGACAAGCACGGTCTGCATCAATTCTAGTAGGGTAAAACGTAATTACGCTTTCGAAGTGGTCTGTTTTGTCCTGGCATCATTAGCTGAAGCTGTGTGTGAACACTTAGCTGCCCGCAGATGCGCCTGCCTATAAATCTGCCTAATTTGCAGCACAATTTAATTAATTAAAAAATGCCAAAAATCGGCCGATCAATTGGTGGACCTCTAAATGCAAATGATACAGCCTAGTAAGACCTATTCTCTCTGGCTGTTCTGTTGTAGTTGAAGTTAAACTGCATGTGTGTATCTGTCCTGTAGGTCAGCGCATGTATGGTTTGACCCACAGTAAGCCTCGGCGGCTGCAGTGGACGTGGCTCGGCCACGCAGAGCTTCAGTATGGCTCCTGTACTCTCTGCGTCTCCACACTGCAGATGTACATCCTGCTACAGTTCAACAAACATGAGGTACTATCTGAAGACCAAAACATGTGACGTTTTTATATATCAGAATTGTTCACTTTCTTCCTGTTCTACAGGATGTGAATGTGGAGATGCTGCAGCAGGCCACAGGTCTCTCTCCAGCCATGCTGAGCCATGCCCTCAAGCCTCTCACTGCAGAGAAGGGGATTCTCACTCACACCAGCTCCAGCCAGGACCCCATGAGAGGTGAGAAATCCTCACTACGACAGAACGAGATGACGTCTGTTTTCTTGATGCATTGATTTAAAAAAAAAAAAATCAGTGCATCGAGGAATACAATAGAGGAAGCATTTTAATATACACTAAGTTTGGAATAATTAATCTTTTTTTGTTTTTGAAGGTCTCTTATGCTCACTGTATTCTCAAAAATACTGTAAAACACTAAAGTTGTTAAATATTATTTCAATTTAAAAATATATATTTTCTTTCATTTATATATATATATATATAAAAAAAATTTTGTCATTTTGGCAGCTGATTTGAAACTCAATAAGAAATCTGTAATAATTGGGATTTAAATCAGCATATTAGAATGATTTCTCAAGCATCATGTGACACTGAAGACTGGTAATGATGCTGAAAATTCAGCTTTGCATCACAAGAATAAATTACATTTTGAAATATATTGGAGTAGAAAACTCTTACTTTAAATTCTAAAAATATTTCACAATACAGTTTTACTGCATTTGTCATCAAATAAATGCTGCCTTGGTGAACATAAGAGACTTTCAAAAACATAAAACCTACAAATTATTCCAAACTTCATTAATGTTTTAAGTGTAAATGCATTTAAAAAGTTCAATATCTGAATCACTGGTTTGAATCACTCAGGGTTCAGTGCTTTGAATTCTGAATGTACAAAAAATCAAACTGAAAACCATTTAATTCTGAATTTTTCAGGGGTCCTGAGACTGAACAAGAAGACCCTCTCGCAGAGCTCAGACAGACACGGTTACCATTTCCTGCTTCCCAAGCAGACCTACCTGAATGTGGATGAAGATGCTGCGCTCACACTTGAGAGGAAGAGGAACTATATCTACTGTCTCGTTGTACAGATCATGAAGAATGAGAAGGAGATGCATATTGACAATTTAGTGTTCATGGTAAAGTATGGATTATTTTGCATGGGGCCTATCATCTATCTATCTATCTATCTATATATAATAGAAATAGAAATATATTTCATTTTGAAATGGTTTTTATGACAATTAAGCACATCTCCCAAAATCTAATAATTGTAATACAAAAAGAAAATAATTTTAAATTGTAGTGTTTATGTAATAATTAGGGCTGTCGCTATTCCTTGATTCAATTAGTGTAATCTATTTTTAAAAATCCTTGATTGCATTTTGCCCGTGTCGAGTAACTTGTAAGACAAGACAAGAATCCTATTATAAGAGCATTATAAGACCGTTTTCCAAGGCTGCTTGACATATTAAACCCATTTAAAAAGCATAATAAAGCATAATGCTATTGTGAATTCAGAAATGTTACGATTCGATTAAATAACTATATGCGATGCAGGTTTAAAAATTAAACCCTCTCTCTTTCTGAGTTCTGAGTTTAGACGTTTTGATGTCCACATATTTAAGACATTACAGTGGCTGCAGCATTTCTGTCGTAAAGAAATGACCAAATATTAAAGATTGAGTCAATATTAAACAAAGATTAGATTGCGCAGTAAAGTTTAAAAACAATCGTCAGGCCATTGGCTGCAGGCATTTGTTATAATGCGTAATGTACATTAGATCGGTTGTTTATAATACATTATGTATTTTAACAGTTTTGTTCAATAAAACCATATGATTACTTGCTTTTGATACTTTTATTTGAACTAAATATTATTGCCTCATTACTATTATATATGTATTTTAATAGCTATTGTTTGATAAGGTCTATTTTTATTACCACAAAAAAATTTTTATTATAATTATCCGATTTCTCGATTAATCATCAGATTACTCGATTACCAAAATAACCGTTAGTGACAGCCCTAGTAGTAATACTGCTTTTGATGCTAATTTTTACACTGGAAAAAATGCTGTATGTAAATAAAAAAAGTAATTTTCATGAAATTCAAATCGAATAGTTCTGAAAGTAGACTTTATTGTCTTTATGGGAAATGTGCTTTTGTATGTATGTTATTATGAACAAAAGTGATCATAGAAAAACCAGACGTTACAGAAGATGAGTTTTTGTGCTTTTTGCATGTTTCCTGTGCCGTTGCAGGTGTTGGACCGGTGTCAGAAGCAGGAGTCGAGTCGGACTCGCGCCTCGGTCCGCTTCAGCTGCAGCACTACAGACGTGCTGTCCTGCATCATGCACGTCATCAACAAAGGCTACCTCCGCCGCAACGAGGAAAGCCCACACATCGTGGAGTTCTTGATGGAGGACCCGTCCACACCCCAAAAGGGCCAGGCGCAGTTCTCCTTTAAGATGGACGTGAAAAAAAGCTCCGCAAGCAGCAGCGGCGGCAGCAAAGCCGACACCAGGTGTGCTGATGACCCTTAACCCTTGATCCCTAGACCCCCCGTGCAAGAAAGGAGGCAGAGAGCGTGGCTTTCACCAACGTTTTTCTCTCCTCTCAGGGCTTTTCTTTTTTTTTTCTGAAATGAGACATACACTGATACCGAACAGGTGCACTCATTGGGGCGAGTAGCTTGTCTATCCTTTTGCTTTTTTTGTTGAAAGCGCTTATATTTCCTGTGTGTGCAGCTCTGTTTCAAAACCTAGTGAGTTTCCTACCTAGACAGGCTCCTAGTGCTGTCAAACGATTAATCGCGATTAATCGCATTCAAAACAAACGTTTTTGTTTACATAATATGTGTGCGTACTGTGTATATTTATAAATACACACACACTCATGTATATATTTAAGAAAAATATGTTATGTTTATATATTGAATATATTTATAAATAATATAAATTATATGAATATACATATATGCATGTAAACACATGTAAATATTTTCAAAATATATACATGCATGTGTGTGTATTTATATATGCATAATAAATATACACAGTACGCACACATATATTATGTAAACAAAAGCTTTTATTTTGGATGCGATTAATCACGATTAATCATTTGACAGCACTACGGGCTCCTGATGCTATTATGAAAGATGTTTGTGGGATATGTGGAGTTGCTGCTCATGTAGAGCGTTCCAAATCATTCATCTTAGAAGACCGCTGCCTGTAAACTGGGAAGCAGCTCACTAGGTTTCAGAGCAGAGTCTGTGTTTGGGGCAAATACTGGCAAATGCATTTTCAACGGCACAGGAAGTGTTTGCTGCTTGGGTTTTTTTTTTTTTTTGGATGTGGTTTAACGTCTGCAGTTGTGCTAACTGTGACCTACTCAAGGGCGGAGCTAGTCCATTCCTCATTGGTCAGAATGAATATTGGCATCGGCCAATGGAATGCCTTGTGAGATGCTCTTTTTCTTATGTTGCAAGACTTGTAAATAGCACTAAAGTTTGTGATCATCGGTGGACTGAAATTCAGTCCTGTTATTAAATGAAGGCTGCTCAGTTCCTGTCTGTGCCGTAGTGAAGGGGTTAGTTCCACCCGTAAATTAAAAGTGTTTAATCCCCCTCACGTAGTTCCAAACCCAACGCAAATGAAGGTATTTTTAATATCTTTAGTTTTTTGCCTCAACCTTTTTGTCCATCCATTGAAAGGCTATGCAACCAAAACTTTAATGCATATTTTTAGACATTGTAAAAGTAATTTCTATGAATCGAGTGGTTTAATCCAAGTCTTCTGAAGAGACACAAACTGATTTAATTTTGTCTTTTATTCACATATGAAAAAACACACATACACTTGCTTGACACTAAAACAAATCTCTTTGCAAGCACATTTAAGCTTCCATTTGCCATATATGTGCCATGTTTGTGCATTAATCAATGTTTATATATGAATAAAAGGCTAAATTAAATCTGTTCAGAATAAATCTCTTCATTTGTGTTTTGAAGATGAATAAAAGCCCTTATGGGTTTCGGAACAACATCAGAGTGAGTAAATGACAGAATTTTCATTTTTGGGTGAACTACCGCAGAAAGACTGGGTCTACTGGGAATTTCTTTTGTTTTTTTTTTGTCCACTTTTTAAAAATCTAATACTTATGCTTCTTCAGTACAGAATTTTAGCATAAATATGCTAGATATTTTGAAACAAGGCAACTTATGTTTACCACTTAAAAAAAATAAAGACATTTTACATTTTGAATCATGTTTGTTGCTCATTTATTCTATTTAAAGGTCTATTTAAATTCTATTTAAGGTGATACGTTTTTCAAAATTAACAAATTATATTTTAATCAATGCAAAGGGATAATTATATTATTGCCTTATTAAAAGTGGTGCATATTAGGGTGTTCATTTTTATATTTGACCAGAATAAAATCAATAAATGTGGCTTTTTTTTTTTTTATGGCTTTTATATGGTAATACATCTTGAGCAAGTCCACATGGGAAGAGCACTGCAGAGTTTCACACAATTAGAAGATTAGAAGAAGATTTTTTTTTTTTGTTGTTGTTGGTTTATTAAATATTTTGGCTACTTTGATTATTCTTCCAGCTACCAATGAAAGTATAGTATTGAATTTTACCATGTTTAAATACGTGAATCCCAAATAAACGGCACTGCGAATGTGGAAAAGTCTGCAGATTCAAAGTCAGTGATTTCCCGTTCCACATCCACATAATGACGTTTTGTGTGTATATATCTCCCTCTGCAGCCTGGGAGGCCTAATAGTTCCCCTGCAGCATCCGGAGGACGGCGTGCTGGAGGCCGTGCTGTTCTCCATGGGTCGCACAATGACTCAGGAGGAGGTCAAGCAGCTGATGCAGCGCACCGTCCAGCAGGTGGCGGGAACCCTGAGCCTGGATCTGGACCGGGCCGAGCACCTGCTCATGCACTGCAAATGGAATGTGGACTTGTTGATCCAGCGGTACACAGACGACCCAGACGCCTTGGTCCTGGCTGCCGGCCTCAAGATCCGCAACCCCCAGCCGGCCCCAGGCCCCGTGGCCCAGTGTCCAGTGTGCCTTTCCCAGTCCAAAGAGAGTGACCCCCCTCCCATGCTCTGCTGCATGCACTACTGCTGCAGGGTGAGTGCAGGGCTAAAACCTTTCAGAGTTAAACACTGGGTTGATGTGTTTCCTGTGGAAACGGCACATTTAGATGGGGTATATTAAAGGGCTATTAAATACAGTACTGTTCAAAAGTTTGGGGTCAGTAAAGAATTGTTGGTCCCACTTTATATTAGATGGCTTTAGCTACTACGTGCTTGCTTCCAAAATAATTAATTGTTTGCTACAATGTACTCATTCTGATTATGTTGTATTGCAGATCTCTTTTGCTTATATTGAAGTGGGATAAGTGTAAGGTTAGGGGCAAATTTGGTGCTATGATTGAGTTTAAAGGTGGTTATGGGATAGGGGTAATTATGTAGTTATAGATGTAACTACTGAAATTAATTACAGATGTAATTAAAGGAAATATATATATTTTTACATGCAAGTATATTGTGAAGACATGTATGTCCACATTAAGTGCATTGTTTTAAATGTGATTTATATTAAGTGAAAGTACATAGTATTTTTTTTTTTTTTTAAGATATTACCTTTTATTCGGCAAGGATGCATTAAACTGATCAAATGTGACAGTAAACACATTTACATTCATATTTCAAATATTCAGAGAATCCTGAAAAAAAAAATGTATAACTTATTCCACAAAAATATGAAGCAGCACAACTGTTTTCAACAATAATACTAAGAAATGTTTCTTGTGACATTGATTAGAGTAATTGCTGTTGAAAATTCAGCTTTGTGATCACAGGAATATATTTTATAGAATTTATTTTAAGAATAAGTTTTTAAATATATTAAAATAGAAAACGGTTATTTTAAATTCTATAGTTTCACAATATTATTGTTTTACTGTATTTTACTGTAAATAAATGTAGCTTTGGTGAACATGAGAGACTCAAAAAAAACAAAAAAAACTTTTGAATGGTACTGTAAATCAGTTAAAAAATAAAATAAAATAAAAAAGCCAGTCCCTAATTAATGTAAAGCTATGATGCATGACATTTTAGATACATTTTTATTTTGTTTAGTACACGAGGATCAAAAATATTTGTACTCCGTTTTTGTGGAAGAGAAAGTGTATTTTATATGTGCTCAAACTTAATTTTGTCAAGTTCTGTTATTATTTGTCGCATTTTATTATATAGATGGCTGGCAGCTAAAAGACGGTAAAAGCAGCTATTAGTGTAGGGTCGCAAAGAATCAGAGCCGATTATAATTAAGTGCAGATAAAAAATCGGTTAAGATATGCTTTTTATAAATAATGTCGCAAATACCAGTAAATTGACCTTAGTAAATCACCTTTCATGATTCATTTAAATACTCTCTTACCGTAAATGTTACGTCTGAAAGAGAATCTCCTACAAATGCATATGCAATAATGTCAGCCTCAAAAATGCCTTTTCATTGCTCATTTTTTACTGCGTGTCTTGAATAAATCCAGACCGTAGTTTTAGAACTCAATAAGAGGGTGTGTGCTGTTGCAAGCTGTTAGTAAATCTGGCCCTATATGAAATCTTGTTAAAGTTATGTTAAACTGTGTGCTTTTGTCATTTCTGTTTCCCATTAGTCCTGCTGGCAGGAATACCTCACTGCTCGTATCGAACAGAATCTGGTGATGAACTGCGACTGTCCGATCACAGACTGTCGGGCTCAGCCCACCTCCAAGTTCTTTCACAACATCCTCACCGATAAGGACACAATTGCCAAAGTATGCGCAGGTCAGCACACACACTCGGTGTGTTGGGGGACCGGAGAATGAGTTTGTATCCTGTGCTTTCTCCTGCAGTATGACAGCGCCCTTCTGCGAGGCTTCGTGGAGTGCTGCTCCAACCTGACCTGGTGTACCAACCCTCAGGGCTGCGACCAGATCCTGTGCAAGGAGAACATCGGTAGCGTGGGCACCTGCTCCAAGTGCTGCTGGTCTTCCTGTTTCAGCTGTAACTTCCCAGAGGTAAATTCAGCTCATCTTAGCGCTAAAACCATCAAAGAATAGCTGCTATATAGAAACCTGTTGAGAATATGTGCAGGTTATATTTCATCTAGTGGTCGACCGATATATCGCCACGGCCGATATCTGCCATTTTTTCAAATATCGGCCGATAAGTTTTTCTGTTTGGCCGATGTGTTAGAGACTTTTATTTTGACGGCGCAGAGAACGGCTGCGGCAGCGCCTGAGCAAACAGTGTTCACATTCTCCCTCTTGTTCGCTGTTGTCATTCAGTTCTGTCTAATACGGATAGAAGTCTGTCTAATAATCAGATAGAACTGTTAAACAAAGGAATTAAAATGTATACAAAAGTATTATAACGATTGCTTTAATATTAAAGGCAAACATTATAATACTTTCTCGTTTGCCGTCAGCATTCCGCAAATACGCATTTATATAATTTAAACAAATCTTTGAATGACTAATGAACATTTAATTTCACAAACCTTGCAGACTTAGTCGGATCCAGTTGAGATCTTGTGAAGTGTGCATGTGACCTGCTTGATCGCGTATTGTTCTGTGACGGTCGGTCCTATGGTCCGTGCGAATTGAATACGGACAGGAGGAGAGTTCAGCTTCACTGGAGATGCGCGATCGACAAACTTTAAACTTATGACTGATTTCGAATTATGCTGCGCTTTATGCATTTGCCCACTGTCATATTCATGTCATTTTCACTGTGTGCTGGATTGAAAATGAGTGTTACCTTGGCTTTATTTGAAAAAAGTATGATTCCCAATGCACACAAACTTCCCAGAATACCGAGTGCCCTGTTGGTTACAGTGTTTACTTCCTTTTCAATTAGATTTTTATTAAATATTTAT
>NW_015645585.1:26815-33167 GCF_001515625.1 Sinocyclocheilus rhinocerous | reverse complement strand
AAATACATTTTGTGTAGTAAAAAAAAAAAAAAAAAGTTTTAAAACGCCTATACACTGCTAGTCAGAAGTTTGGAATAGTTATGATTTTTTTTTATGAATTTATTCCTGTTATGGTACAGCTGAGTTTTCAGCATCATTACTCCAGTCTTCAGTGTCACATGATCCTTCAGAAATCATTCTAATATGCTGATTTGCTGCTCAGATGTGCTGAATTGTCAATAATGAATCTTATTATTAATATTGAAAGATCTAATATAGATCTATCTATCTGAAAAATATCTCTCATAACATACATCTTACCCTAAACTTTTGAATGGTAGTGTACCATAGGCAAAAATATTAAGCAGCACAACAGTTTTCAACATTGATAATAATAATAAATTGTTCTTGAGCAGCAAATCAGCATATTAAAATGATTTGTAAGGATCATGTGACACTGAAGACTGTAGTAATGAAGCTGAAAATTCAGCTTTACGTTACAGGAATAAATTAAATAATACATTTAAATAATAAATAAATACATTTTTAAAATTATTAAAAATATATATAATTTTTTTTTATCAAATAAATTCACCCATGATAATCATGGGGGACTTCTTTCAAAAATATTAGAAAATCCTAAATGTTTCCTACTTTGGGCCAGTATTAGGACCATTAAGATGCTTAGCATTGCATTGTGACAATGTAGCACATACTTACAAATTATTTATAGTTAATGGCTTTTACTATAATTTATTTAAATAAACAAATGCACATATTTTATCACATATTTTGTACTTCTTTTGCACTAATTTATTTGACTGTAAAACAGTAAGAAAGTACTGCATGATATTACTCTTCACTGTGAATAATGGGAATTAGGAGGGAATTACGTTAATTACAGTTAACTTTAAGAGTAAGCCTTGGTTTTCTGAAATGGTTGAGATTTACACCTGTACTGTGCGGTGTAATCTGTGTACTCATGCTTCAGTGATCTCTCTTGTCCAATCATCAGGCGCATTACCCAGCCAGCTGCAGTCACATGTCTCAGTGGATGGATGATGGAGGCTACTATGAGGGAATGAGTATGGAAGCACAGAGTAAACATCTGGCCAAACTTATATCCAAACGATGCCCCAGCTGCCAGGCCCAGATTGAGAAGAATGAGGGTTGCCTACAGTGAGTGTGCATGCACAAATGTCTCATATTTATTATTAAATTGAAGAACTATGTAACAGTTAACTTTAATACTAAGTGTATACCTTATGTCTTTTTCTTCGTGTAGCATGACGTGTGCCAAATGTAATCATGGATTTTGCTGGAGATGTCTGAAGCCATGGAAGCCAACGCATAAAGATTATTACAACTGCTCAGCCATGGTAAGTGTCTTCAGAAGATGTGGGGGCTTCTGTGAGTGATGAATCACTCTCGAAAGTCTTGGGATTTTGATGCCAGAGATAACGAAGCCAAGAGTCCCTGCAGTACAGTTTTAATTATGTTTCACATGCCATTATTGTTTATTAACTTTTACCTTTTTTGGCTGTGACACCAATCTGTTGACAAAAGGCCTCAATTTATATGAAGTAGATCAGGGGTGGTCTCATATTTTGTCTGTCAAAATACAAGGTGAACGCTTCACCATATATTTTTGTAATGGCCGCACATTCCGTTCTTCTGGAGGCCTCTGTACACACAGGCAAATACATACTTATAATAGTAGAATAACTTGATACATAAATGGCTATATTCAAAGTGATAATGCTTGATTGATTCATATTTGGTTAATACAAATTTTCTACAAAGACCGATTGCAATATGATCCTGTTTCCAACCCTTTTATTCACTGAATGAACACAAGGAAGAATTTTTTTTTTTTATATATTCACTAGCACAAATGCATAGTAATAAACAGCCATATTTACCCATGTTATTTACAAGTAATACACAAAAAGGGCCACACAAGACTTCCAAAAACATTCAGATTTCTGAAAGACAGTTTTGTGCCAACAATTTTTCTGCCTACATTTAAAATTGGAGACACTGATTTTTAGTAATTGCATATTTACGAGTCCAGCCCTGAAAGTCCTGTATATTAATATGCAATCGCAGGTCAGTTGACATGTACAGGACTTCCCCAATCATTTAAAGCCTTGACTGCACAATTGACTACAAGCTCGCATTTATTTTGGAGCGCAGCGTCCACATCTCCAAATCCAGTCAATGACCGATGGACAGAACCAAGTCCCCACCCTACAGTTTTGTCTTTTTCAACTATCCATTACACTCAGATGTACATCACAATATGAAAAAAAAAAAAAGATCTTTTGCTACTTGGGTTTAATCATGACGTTAATTTGATGCGAAAACATGCTTGTCTGTAGGTAAATTACAGCATGTTTGAAGTTGATTCATGTACAAGTTTTCTAAACGTTTTTCAGTAAACAGTTCTAGACTTTGAGTCAAACCAAACCAAAAAGCTCTTTAAATCTATTATGAACAAATTATCAATATATGTATTTTTTTTATTATTTTTGAGACTGTAATGTTTAGCCTAAATGTCATAACTCCGTCATCCTGATGAAATTGTAGACTTCTCTGGTGACATGTACAGGACTTCCCCAATCATTTAAAGCCTTGACTGCACAATTGACTACAAGCTCGCATTTATTTTGGAGCGCAGCGTCCACACCTCCAAATCCAGTCAATGACCGATGGACAGAACCAAGTCCCCCCCCTACAGTTTTGTCTTTTTCAACTATCCATTACATTCAGATGTACATCACAATATGAAAAAAAAAAAAAGATCTTTTGCTACTTGTGTTTAATCATGACGTTAATTTGATGCAAAAACATGCTTGTCTGTAGGTAAATTACAGCATGTTTGAAGTTGATTCATGTACAAGTCTTTTAAAGTGCCCCTATTATGGATTTTTGAAAATTACCTTTCATGCAGTGTGTAACACAGCTCTAAGTGAATGAAAACATCCTGCAAAATTTTTAATCTGAAAGTGCACCGTGTATAAAGTTATTGTCTCTCAAAAGAAACTCTGAATCATTGAAACGAGTCGTTTTTAAAACGAATCCCAAGCCGTTTCATGCTGACCTCAACATGAAACATTAGCATATTGCCCTCCCACTTGGTCTTTTTGCGTTGGTCTGAATGAAAATGCAAATTAATTTTTTGCCACTAGATTCCCCGGTAACGCTGTACACAAAGCAGCACTGCGCTCACAAACGCTGCTTTATCAGGCGTTACAGGTGAGATGAAATGAAAATGAGACCAATCGGACCAATCACCGCAGATTAGCGTCACGCAAAGGAGGGGTTTGGAAAAATGAATCCTTGAGCGAATCGTTTGGGAGTCGTTGAGCAAATAAGGTATTGCATTGCATATTATAAGACAATGAAAGTGTTTTTTGCCCTTGCATACATGTCAAGATGTTGTTGGGACTCCCAAAACCAAAATATGAACCTTTCATTACCCATAATAAGGGCACTTTAAAAGCATAGAGAGACCTGGTTACAGCATAGCTACACTACGGTAGTGGAAAGATTGAATCATATTACCACAATTCCTTCTAACATGACGATGGCTTCTCAAGTCTTCTGCAGAAGCACATATCGTCACTTAAGCTATGAGCTCATGGTCTTAAATCGTTTTCAATTTATAAACCTTTTTTAACTAAATGGATTTTTACTTCCAAAACATGTTGTGAACACTAATTGAATGTTGTTTATTTTTGCGTTGGTCTGAATGAAAATGCGAAATCATTTTTTGCCACTAGGTGCCGCTTTTGGAGCGGTAAAATAGCTGTTTCCCCGGTAACGCTGTACACAAAGCAGCACTGCGCTCACAAACGCTGCTTTATCAGGCGTTACAGGCCAGATGAAATGAAAGTGAGACCAATCGGACCAATTACAGCAGATTAGCGTCATGCAAAGGAGGGGTTTGGAAAAATGAATCGTTGAGCGAATCGTTTGGGAGTCGTTGAGCAAGTAAGGTAAAAAATGAATGCATATTATAGGACAATGAAAGTGTTTTTTGCCCTTGCATGCATGTCAAGATGTTGTTGGGACTCCCAAAACCAAAATATGGACCTTTCATTACCCATAATAAGGGCACTTTAAAAGCATAGAGAGACCTGGTTACAGCACAGCTACACTACGGTAGTGGAAAGATTGAATCATATTAGCATTTGGAAATATTTGCAAAGATTTTGAAGAGAAAAACATCAGCATCCGTGTTTAAGGGCTGCATGAAAAATGACTAGACGGTCAGACAACAGTCCATGACGAGGATGGTGCTTCAGTGACCTGCTGGTTGTGTCAGGCAAACTCCAACATTTTACTTTAGCCCGTCTCATTAAGATGTAATGGCAATAAATATTTAAAAGTATTGTAGCTCCTCGCTTTATTTGCTAAGCAAAACATAGCTTAATCGCTTTGTTTCTTCCTCCCCAAAAAAAACCGTTTTAATTCTTTTTTGGACATGTTTATGTTCACTTGTATAGAGATGGAGATATAAAATATCTTCCAAAGCCCAGTTTTGAATTGAGATACCTATATATTCATATACTGTCCATCTCCTGAAATGTTTTCTCTGTTCAACTTAAAAACAAAGTTGCTCAACTTCAGCTCACAAAATAAATGCTTTTCTTCAAATTGAGTGTGCATGGGTTGTTTGTCGGGTTTTTTTTTTTTGTGCAACAGAACAGTATCCAAAGAAAAGCTCCCAAAAATCAAGTTAGAAAGTTTAAATGTCCCCTTAGTAGTTCAACTTTCAAAACTAACTTGAGACCTGTTCATTTTATTCCCGGGAGCATTAACACCGGATGAGTACTAACCTGAAAAACTGGATGGAGCAAGAAGGTCTGTAATATCTGGAGAAAACTTTCCGTGCTTCTCAATACCAGTTGCTCTGCTGCCACATGCAGAACCCCCAGAAGTATGAGATTTGAAGTCTGCCATCTTTGCCATAGGCACTCAGTTGTGCTGCAATTTTTTTTTCTGCACCAGTTACCGAAACTAAATGTCATGTCTCAACGTAGGTGCATCCCAAATTATGAGAGTTGCCAACTTCAGAAAAGAGACAATTATAATTCTTGGTAAGAAAATAAGGGATGTTCAAAATATTTGTACTGGACCACATAGTTCAATGTCTGCAGTTAAGCATATGTGTAAAAGGTGTATAAATAAGCAAAGGGGGAAATTTGGGCAAGGCGCTTATATTGCTTATTATTTAGGACACCATGATGAAGGCGAGTTAGCCGCAATGCGTCAGTGTACGTGTGTTGTTTTTAATGTTAAAGCCATGTGAATAAAGGCTTTTTACTTTTTCACAATATTTTCGAGTGCCTTGGATTGGTGAGTTTTTTTGATGACCTAAAAGAATCCCGCGTCCAAAGAGCACCGATTCATTGAGTTCACACCCCTGCAGCATTTTTTCATATTTTTGGATGTAGTGAATTTAATTTTTTTTATTTGCAGGGTGTTTAATTTCATCTAAGCAGGTAAACCTTCTTTACAATATTGTTTTATGTATTTATTTTTAATGCTTATATAACTCAATCCGAGCAGCTGAGTCCTCAGCCATCTTCAAGAATCGGCTAAAAACACATCTCTTCCATCTTTATTTGACCCTCTAACTCTAGCACTCTCTATTCTAATTATATTCTTTATAAAAAAAATTTAAAAAAGCTTGCCCCTTTTAGACTTGCACTCTATTCATTTACTAAATGCTTGTTTTCTTTAAAAAAAATAGCACTAGCTTGCTCTAATCTTTTTGTATTCTATCTGTTTTCTTTTTATTTATTATACAATAAACAAAAACAAAAAGGCCTCTAACACTAGCTTGCTCTAATCTTTTTCTATTCTATCGGTTTTCTTTTTATTTATTATATAATTTTAAAAAAAAAACATTGCAACGTGTACTGCATTAAAGGAGAAATATTATGCCCCTTTTTACAATATGTAATATAAGTCTCTGGTGTCCCCAGAATGTGTCTGAAGTTTCAGCTCAAAATACTCCACAGATCATTTATTATATCATTTTGAAAATATCTATTTTGAGTGGAAGCAGAAACACGCTGTTTTTCGGGCCTGTGTCTTTAAATGCAAATGAGCTGCTGCTCCCCGCCCCCTTTTCCAGAATAGAGCTGGTCATTACAGCTCGTACCCGCTAAAAACATTTGTTCTGGTTCTGATTATCATGTTTATCGCGCTGAAATCATGCGTTTTAAACCATATGAGATTAGACATCTGATATACGGTTTTCTGAGCGCACACATCCGAAGCACACGGACAGAAAGCGGCTGTCACAGCATGTGAGTAATAAACTAAGTTCTCATTCACACACAAGTTTACATTAAAAACA
>NW_015645585.1:18383-26686 GCF_001515625.1 Sinocyclocheilus rhinocerous | reverse complement strand
ACTGTAAATAGTGTTCTGTGCTCGTCTGTGCAGCCAGAGACAGAACAGTTAGAGTGTTTTGCTCAAACTTTCGCCGTGGCATTAGAACTAGTACAGAGTTGTAGCTTGTGAAAACACAATAACGGCGCTGTGGGTGTAAACTTACAGATTAAGGGGCGGTAATATTATAATGAGATCCTTTTGCCACGTCACCAAGGGAGCGAAATCAGACGCGCTCATTTTCTCAGACGCTTGCAGAAAAAGGCTTCCCAAAACAAAGTTACTGGGTTAATCTTTTTCACGTTTCCTTGGTTGGTAGATGCACCGGGGACCTGATTATAGCACTTAAAACCTGGAAAAGTCTGATTTTCATGATATGTCACCTTTAAGCTAACTGAGACTTGTTATAGCACTTGCATATTGTTGCTCTTTTGTTGATTTTGATTGCGTCTATTGTCCTCATTTGTAAGTCGCTTTGGATAAAAGCGTCTGCTAAACGACTAAATGTAAATGTAAATATAAGACCTACTGAGTTCTGCTAGCCACAGTTAAGGTTTTCACAGCAATCTCGGGAGCAGCCGTGGCAAGAACAGCTGTCAGATCAGAGGAAACTCTGAAGCAGCCATGATTGTGACAAAACAATCTGCTAGATACTTAAAGAAATTTATGATACCTCAAGGCCATCCTTCAAGCTTTTCCTTTCATAGACGTAGCCGAATCCTCCCCAACAAGCATTCTGTAAGTGGTCTAACCAGCTCAAAGTGTCACCTGTCAAAAGAAAAACAATTGTAGTTGACATGAAATTTCAACTATTTATAGCAGGGTGTTATAAACCTGACCGGTCACCTCCACTTTGTTGTTGTGACCTGATGCTGGACTCGCTGGACTGGATCTGGAGGGGTTTGAATGCTGATAGCACACATCTCCAAGATGTCTTTTAAAGAGTGTTTCCCCTGGAAAGCATCTGCTGTGTACAAACATCTGATACAATTTTACATACATTCTATATAATGAAAATCTTCAAGACATTTTCTAAATCTTTATTTAACATCCGACAGGAAACATCCCATAGACGCTTTGCAGATGAGCCAATACAAACACATCTTGAAAACAAGTACGTCAGACATCTCTGCAGTGTGCTGGATTAGCAGTGGAGACGCCACTGAAAAAAGGATCCTGAAGACCATGATCCTCTACAGCAGTGGTTCTCAACTCCAGTCCTTGGGACCCACTGCATTGCACATTTTGTATGCGTCTCTTATTTGACACGCTCAGTTCAGTTCATGGATCTCTCTCCTAACTAGCTGATGATCTGAATCAGGTGCGTTAAATAAGGGAGACATGCAAAATGTGCAGAGCAGTGGGTCCCGAGGACTGAAGTTGAGAACCACTGCTCTACAGCACAGATAATGTGCTATTTTACCATTTTAAGACATCAGCGTTTATTTATTGCATGGAATCAGGTGCGTTAAATAAGGGAGACATGCAAAATGTGCAGAGCAGTGGGTCCCGAGGACTGGAGTTGAGAACCACTGCTCTACAGCACAGATAATGTGCTATTTTACCGTTTTAAGACATCAGCGTTTATTTATTGCATGGAAAAAATATCTGATCAGCTAGTGTTGATCTTCAGTTGGATTTTTGATATAATGTAGGGCAGGGTTCCTCAAATCTTGCCCTGGAGGACCAATGCGCTGCAGATTTTAGCTCCAATCCTGATCAAACTCACCTACCTGTGATTTTCGTATGATCCTGAAGACATTGATTACATACTCAGGTGTGTTTGATTAGGGTTAGAGCTAAACTCTGCAGGAAAGTGGATCTCGTGGGCCAGATTTGAGGATCCCTGATGTAGGGTCTTTTATGGTAAATAATACCACTTCCTCCTAGAGAACAGAAAATTCTTTTTCTCATGAGCATCTCATTTTCCTCACAATGGGCTGATGGTCCACAGTCGCATTGTTTGTTGGAGTTGTAGTCTGATTGGAGTCATTTTCTGTTGTCCACTTGAGTTACTCCGAATGAGTAATTCTCACCTCTCACATTCTCTCTTAAGATCACACTTCAAACCATTTATAAGATCTCTGTAGATATGTTTGTACACCATTCCAATATTATTTGCAAAAGGAGAAAAAAATAAATAAATGGCTTAACTACATTGCTTATGAATTTGTTTTATTGTATTTAGGGTATATAATGAGGACTTCTGTAAGGCAACTGAAAAGCAATGGCAAAAAAAAAAAAAATTATATATATATAGCTTTATATTGAGAATTCACCACACTCCGTGCAGACTAGGTGAAAGGTTAGTAGTTTGTTTTTTTTAACTTTGGCATTTGAGGCAAAAATTCCTTACAGATTCCTAGATACCTCAATTCTACTAAGAGGGGAAAAGAACATGAATAACTAATTCTTAAAGGGGACATCCCAGACTATGCACACTTAATACGAAACGTTACTTCAGAGTTGCATCCAAAGTCAACAAAGCTCAAATATAATATGAAGTCCGTGTACTGTGGCAATGAAGACCTGAAGAAATGTGCATTTCAAACAAGTAGAAAAAGAGACAATTTCTAGCAGCGTACACCCAGCAATATCTAAACGTTTAATATGAAGCGTTTACGGTGGCAGTTCCACATACCAAGTATGGGCTGAAAACGATTGAAAGACTTGGTTGTTTTTAGCTACTCTTATCTGTGGAACTACTGAATGTTTCAGGATGGACCCTAAAACCGTAACGATACCACATAATGGTATTTTAAACCATTTTTTTTTTGATTGGTTCACACGTCACAAAGAAGCGGTCTGAAGCGGTTGAAACCACTAGCATGTGGCAGTTACTTATAGGCCTTTAACTGGACATGAAAACGTTCCACATACCAAGTATGGGCTGAAAACGATTGAAAGACTTGGTTGTTTTTAGCTACTCTTATCTGTGGAACTACTGAATGTTTCAGGATGGACCCTAAAACCGTAACGATACCACATAATGGGCTATAGTTGGTTTGCTCTGATTAGCATTTTACACCTTCTCCAAAATAATCATTTAAATATTACAAGATGTGACCACTTATTTAAGATTACCACATTCAGCTGCAGAGCCACAGAAAACACAAGTTAGACTTACTAATTTAGAAACCCTAAAAGATGACAAAACTCTCTCCCTCTTCCAGCAACTTAAGGCAAACGAATCAGAACCATTTTTTTTTTGATTGGTTCACACGTCACAAAGAAGCGGTTGAAACCACTAGCATGTGGCGGTTACTTATAGGCCTTTAACTGGACATGAAAACACCCCACACCAATCTGTGGCTCAATTAAGCTCCCTAAACCCCAACTAAACCACATCCGATCAAGATAATGAAGGCAAAACTAGTCAAAGAACCAAACTAAAAGGGTTCAGATGCTTTTAAGTTTATTTACTCAATGTACAAACATTTTGCATACTTAATACTCCTCTTCATCCTCCCCACCATCCTCAGTGGTATCGGCACCAACCTCCTCGTAGTCTTTCTCCAGAGCAGCCATGTCCTCTCGCGCCTCCGAAAACTCCCCTTCCTCCATCCCTTCACCCACGTACCAGTGCACAAAAGCCCTCTTTGCATACATCAGGTCAAACTTGTGGTCCAGGCGGCCCCACGCCTCTGCAATAGCAGTGGTGTTACTCAGCATGCAGACGGCCCTCTGCACCTTGGCCAGATCCCCTCCTGGGACAACGGTGGGCGGCTGGTAGTTGATTCCAACCTTGAACCCCGTGGGACACCAGTCTACGAACTGGATGGAGCGGCGCGTCTTGATGTTGGCTATGGCAGCATTCACATCTTTCGGAACCACATCACCACGGTACAGCAAACAGCAGGCCATGTATTTTCCACGGCGAGGGTCACACTTCACCATCTGGTTCGCCGGCTCAAAGCATGCATTGGTGATCTCTGGGACGGAGAGCTGCTCGTGGTAGGCCTTCTCGGCGGAAATTATGGGAGAGTAGGTGACCAGCGGGAAGTGGATGCGTGGGTATGGGACTAGGTTGGTCTGGAACTCCGTAAGGTCCACATTTAGGGCTCCATCGAAGCGCAGTGACGCCGTAATGGAGGACACGATCTGGGCGATGAGCCTGTTCAGGTTGGTGTAGGAGGGACGCTCGATATCAAGGTTTCGCTTGCAGATGTCAAAGATGGCTTCGTTATCCACCATGAAGGAGCAGTCGGAGTGCTCCAGAGTAGTGTGGGTTGTAAGGATAGAGTTGTAGGGCTCCACCACAGCAGTGCTGACTTGTGGGGCAGGATATACGGAGAATTCCAACTTTGACTTTTTACCGTAGTCGACAGACAGTCGCTCCATCAGTAGAGATGTGAAGCCAGAGCCTGTTCCGCCACCAAAGCTGTGAAAGATCAGGAACCCCTGCAGACCAGTGCACTGGTCCGCCTAAAGAGAAGTCAAGGGGAAATGGGAGAGAATTCAGATGTGACCAGGAATTCAAGACTCTAAAGTGTCACAACACTTAAAAATAAAGTTTCCAAAAGGGTGTTTTCGCAGGAAAGGACAAAACCATTTTGGGTTCGCCTGAAGAACAGTTCTTAAAATACCCATTTTTTTCTTAAATGTGAATAGATCTAAAGAACCTTTTTTCCACTATAAAAGAGCCTTTTGCGCAACGGAGGTTAAAAGATTAGAAGAGGTTTTCAACTCTGGCCCTCAAGGTCCACATTCCTGCAGCATTTAGCTCAAACCTTGATCAGACTTCCCTGCCTAAAACATTATAGTGATCCTGAAGACCTAACTTGTTCAGGTGTATTTGGTTAGGGTTGGAACTAAAATCTGCAGGAAAGGGGATCTCGAGGGCCAGAGTTGAGAACCCCAGGATTAAAAGGTTCTTCATTGAACTGTAAGTGCCAATAAAGAACTTCTTTATTTTAAAGCAGTGTTCTCAAACTCAGTTGCTGGAGGACCACAGCTCTGCACAGTTTTGTTTCAAACATAATCAAACACGCCTGATCCAGCCAATCAAGGTCTTCAGGATTACTAGGAACTTACAAGCAGGTGAGAGTTGAGCTAAACTCTGCAGATCTGTGGCCCTCCAGGAATTGAGTTTGAGACCACCGTTTTAAAAGTGTAAACTCACCATTTTGCGCATCCGGTCGAGCACAGAGTCTACGATCTCTTTGCCAATGGTATAGTGACCACGAGCATAATTATTGGCGGCGTCCTCCTTGCCACTGATGAGCTGCTCTGGGTGGTACAGTTGTCGATAATGTCCATTACGGATCTCATCTGCAGGTCAAACAAAAGAAATAAGAACAAAGCTACACTGGAAGTACAAGGACAAGATTCTCTAATAATTAAGAAGCCTGAATGGGGTTCAGTCTTACCAACAACTGTCGGCTCTAGATCAATGAACACTGCACGAGGAACGTACTTCCCAGCACCAGTTTCACTGAAGAAAGTGCCAAAAGAGGAGTCGGTCAAAGAGCTGCCATCAGCAACAATAGTTCCATCTGGCTGGAAGCGGTGCTCCAAACAATACAGTTCCCAGCAGGAGTTACCCATCTGGATACCTGCTTGACCAATATGTATGGAAATACACTCCCTCTGGTTTGACCGAGGCAAACCACAAACAAACACAAAAGTCAACTGCAGGGAAGTGCTAAATTGGCAGCACTAATAACACAGTGAAAATAACCATCAGTAATCTCACCATTTTACTCAAGTATCACAGCAAGCAGGAACTAATTAAGAACCTTGGAATTATAAAAGACACTTTCACGCCACCCTGATCACCTAAAGTCTGTAATCTTTCTAAGAGCAGCTCACCTCCACAACTACATCAAACCACTCACCTGATCTTGATTTATATTGGCCTCAAATTAGAAGGGTGTGGCTCTTAACGAACTCTACCTGAGAGAACCGGTAGCCCTGCAGATTCAAAACAGAACAAGCTTTATCGCACAAGCTTTGTTGTTACTGAATAAG
The DNA here is from genome assembly GCF_001515625.1 of Sinocyclocheilus rhinocerous. Classification (NCBI taxonomy): domain Eukaryota; kingdom Metazoa; phylum Chordata; class Actinopteri; order Cypriniformes; family Cyprinidae; genus Sinocyclocheilus; species Sinocyclocheilus rhinocerous. The sequence continues at coordinate 20,737 of NW_015645585.1, read as the reverse complement.
AAATCAATACAGTTTGTGCTGAGCTTACACAAGATTAATTATTGTCAAATAGATCAGGCCATTAAATTCTCAGGGGAAAAAGTAAGACAATGTAAGATTATGAAAGTTCACTCCGTGTTTAAACGTACCAGTCTCCTCTCTTATGCATGAAGATATTACAGTTACATATACTCCTTAATCCTATAAGGAATAAGGATTGGATTGCTAATAAGGAATCCAAATTCTTGCTTCAGCAAGAATTTGAATTACTTCCATCTGGTCGACATTTTCGTACTCCAGTGTCTAGATATAACTGTTATTAAAAACTCTTTTGTTCCTTTGGCTACAAGGCTGTTAGACTCTAATTCAGGGGACACAACTGTGTGATTGTTATTATTGATGTTGGTACTTTGTTGTGCAGTTTTACCTGTATTGCCCAAAACAAATTTCCCTCATTAAGAGACAAATAAAGTAAAGATTGATTGATTGATTGAAGACTTGAGATTGATTGCTAAAAGCATATTTTATTTATTTAAAAAAAAAAACTGATTGGAAGTATGTCATGAAATAATTGTGGCTACTCAATGGTTAGTATTCCAAAAAGACCAACACTAACCATTGAGTAGCATGGTATATATATTAAAGTACGTATAGACTTACAATTATTTTCTTTTATGCCCAAAATACTTATTTTGGAGAAGTATTTTGTATTCATTCTAATTGCAGCTGGCACTCTGCCCTCATATTTATTAAAAGCTTAAATGTATGTTTTTTATTGTCATGTTACTTAGTGAATTGTGTATTAGTGAATAATCATATCTATTTTCTCTAAAATATTATTGTCTACATTAGAGTCTGCTTTATATTTTATGCTACTTTCTTATTTGTTTGTAAATAACATTACATACAAATCAGGCACCAGCTTCTTTTTGTGCACTCTTATTTTGAATCTATTGCGTCATATCCGCTGGCCATTTGGATCTCTTCAATGCTTGCGTTGCTCTTGCTTGAGTAAGTTCGTGCAGTGGACCTTTGCCTTTAAGCGTTCGTTTGCGTCTAGTGAGTGGCTCACAACTCAAATCAAATGTATTACAACAATTTTATTATGCCATTGTTTGCGTTGATGTGAAGTAAACGGTACTAAATCTGCATGGTTGTGTGCGCAAACAAACGTGGTCGTGACACGGTTTGCTAACGTTAGCTGTTCACTGAGCAACTTGCTACTAACCAGTAAGCGCAAGCTGTTGGGAAATGGGGAAAAATCGCAAGAATGGAATGAGAGCAGCTCAACCTCAAGGACCTGGACCACAACAAGGCATGCGGCCCCCAGCGCCTCCTCAACCCAGACCTCGCGGTCCTGCTCCCGTTTTCCGGATGGGCCCCCCTGGACAGAGGTTTCCTGCGCCCCATCGCGACTTCGGACCGCAGCCCCCCAGAATGATGATGATGGACGACATGGAAGGAGATCGAGGGTTTATGCACGAAGCGCCGGGATTCATGATGCACGATGGGCCTTATCACCCGATGGATTTTCCAGACAGACATGAATTTCGCCCGCGTTTTGATGGACCTGATCCAGGTTTCCATCATCCAGAGTTTGGGAACAGACCACCAGCACCGCGCTTTTACCATCCAGAGCTTGAATATGGACCGCGTTTCCGTTCTCCGGAGTTTTGTGACAGACCTCCAGACTTCTGTCCGCCTGAGTTTAGGGGAAGACCCGCGAGCTTCCACCCGGCTGAGTTTGAAGGTGGGCCAGGTTTCCACAGGATGAACCCTGGATTCGACCAAATGGAGCAATATGGTTTACGAGACCCTCATTACATGCCACAGATGGACCCACATGTAAGTACATGTTTTTGTCTCGAAATGTGTTGGTCTGGTTAGCCATTTGGTCAATCACTTCGAAATGACTTAACGGTTCCTTAACGATTCGCTTTGTTACACAATTATTCCAAAATGCAATTCTTGTTGACTCAACAGGATGCTGACCATCTCAAATGTAAACAAAATACGTATATCATACATTAATGTAACAATTCTTGCAAAAGGCGACTTTTAATTGGGACAATGTAGAGGCATGATGCGATGAAATGCAATTAATACTATTTATATTATTAAAACACCGTAACTAGGGCTGCACGATAAATCGAAATGAAGCAGCGATTGTCATGCATATCTTTCAGTGAAGCACGGTTCTGTGATCAGCAGTAAATCTCCATCCAAAGGCCAGAGGGCGCTCTCGCGCTGAAACTCCAAATACACCTCGCAGAAGAAACCCAGAAAATGCCTATCTCTGCAGCTGAATAAACAGAAGATTCAACAGTTTTTATTGATTCAACGTGACTAATAAACACACGACTACGGCAATATAC
>NW_015645585.1:12565-18147 GCF_001515625.1 Sinocyclocheilus rhinocerous | reverse complement strand
AGGATTTATTTCAAACACTCGACTGACGTTATGAAGTGAGTTTGGAGTAAAAATATGTTATTAAATGTGGTATTTTCACATGCTTTCAGATGGAGCAGCATTTACTTCACAGAGCCGTAGTTCACTGAGAAGTTATGCATACAGCTGTCATTATCGCGAACGATTTCTTCCATTTCAGAATCGCGCAATAAAATCGTTTGCATTTTTTTTTTTGCGTAACTTGTCAGTGAACTACGGCTATGTGTAGTAAACGCTGCTCCATCTGAAAGCACGTGATGATGATTTCCTGCTGATTACAGAACCGGCTTTACTAACAAAATGCGCATGACAATCGCATTCGATTAATCGTGCAGCCCTAACCGTAATTGTAAATTAAATAAAACGCCAAACAAACAAAATATGTAATTAATTAAACCATGTTTAAAAATTAGCATTCATAGTGAATCAACAACGAGAGATTCATAAGTGTTTTGATTCACTAAAAATAACTGAGTCATTTGTTCCTGAATCAGAATACACTGGTGGCGCTGTATGTTTTGATTCATTTAAAAAGAACCGGATTACAGCCCTCTACGGACACCTTGGCAACGAGTGAAAATATATCTGTGCTAAACTTATACTTAGCCTCCAACTCACACACTGGCGAGTAAAATCTGAGAATTTATTAGCAATTGGCTAATATTAGACATCATTTAGTCGCCCAGAGTGAAGATTTAGTCGCATATGCGAGTGATTTACTCGCAATGTAGAGGGTTGGATTACATAGGTCATTAGTTTGGAAACTGTACTACACCACTCCATATTAATTACACTAGGCTATATATCAGTGTACAACACTGGTCATGTTATATGTTGATTCACTCAAAAAGCCACCCCCATAAACAATTTAGAGGACACTGGGTGCTTTTAATGAATCGACCAAAAACCGTACAATTCAAGAGTTTGCTGATTGAATCAGTCTGAATCCTTCATTCTGTGAACTCACTGATTTCGTCAGAAGGACTACTGAATCAACATCTGACAACTTACTGAACTGCAAATTACCATTTCTTACATTAATGTCAGTCATCAATTATGTTTTATTAATTATCATTAATGACTGGTTCATATGACAATGCATCATACAATTAATCTATATCACTCTTTTGCTATATTTCAAGTCTTTTGTGTGAGGAAAAAAGCTATTGAATGACTTTATATTAATTAAAAAAAAAGTCATTTGGACTAATGGTGAAGGAGAAAAATATAATCAAGCTGCATCACAGAGTGTAAAAGTATTAAAACAGATTTTCTTTTTTTAAATTATAGAAGTTGTTTCCACTAATATCTCATTTGCTTTTAGGCCCATTATGATCCCCTATGTGAATCTGAGGGGAGGAGATATATTAAGAAACTAAATTTTATTGGTCTATGTCAGTGCCCCTTTTCCTAACCTTCCTTTTGTTTGAGAAATGATCCAACTGAACGGCCCAACGTGAAATACCCCGACATCTACAACTATTTGTGTCCTAAACGCTCGTTTTTTTTTTTGCGGTCGACAGCTTGCAAAAATGTAGTTCTGGGTTTTTCAGCTTGTTTACTGTACACCTGGTCACCCCCCCCCCCCCCCCGGTGTGGGCGTGGCCTAAATGCGCTCTGTCTCTATAGTACAAAGATTTAAATAAAATGGCTCAATATAGTTTTAAGCATATAGTTTTTGTGTCATTTAAATAAGGGCAATCATGCGTTTGGAGAGAGAGGAGGGTTTGCTGGACCACTGGCACCTGATTTCCTGGGCCCGGGTCCAGTACAGCTAGCACCCGAGGCATTCAGTGCCACTGTAAGTTCACCCTTGTGTTTGATCAAGTCTGTCAGGGGTTGTAGATCTGTAATGCAATGTCTTGTGTGCTTTATATTTCAGTGTGGGCCTCCTCCTGCCTGTCCACTCCAACCTCCGCAGAAAAAAGATCAGCTGGCTCTGAAAGAGACTAAGACTGAACCTGCTAAATCGATGGCTTCAAAGATATCAACGTTCAAGAATATCTCTGCAAAGTAATGTCATAATCAATTTTTATTTTATTAATTTTTTTTCAACCATGTTTGGTCTGTGTGTTCTGGAGAGAAAATCAGAGCTTCTCTGCTGGAAATCCGTAGTGGTTTTGAGAAAGTAGAGATTGTTGAAGTAAACTCGTATGTTTATTGTTTTTTTCAGCACACCTCGTGGGCGCTCATTGGGAGTAATTTCACTTATTGCTGTAAGTGTTAATAATATTGTTTATTATATTAATAATAAATAATAGACCTAGATTTGATGCCATATTGAATTGCGAATAAACACAAGGCTTTTAAAGATAGACTTAGCGTATACATAAACCGTACAATGGTAAAAGTTTTTGGGGCTTTTTCGTAAAGACGTTTTGTCAGCTGAACATTTGGTTTGTTATTAAAAAAAAAACTGTACAGTCTATTGAATGCACTGTATTTGTATCCCTCACAGCCTCGTTTTCATTCCTGTCAAAAATTAAATGTGGCACTACCCTGACTAAGGTCTGGGTGGTTCAGTTTTAGTTTGAAAATTATTGTGCACGATGTTAATAGCCATAATGAAAGCAACAATATGTAATTTACCTAAGAGTCTGAGTATGTATTGTTATTTTGCTGACCAATCAGAAGCCGGGGCTGAAACTGTATCAATTTTAACTTATTATTTTCTGACTTAAGATTTACTATTCTTGTGCTACAGTTTGTTTTTAAATGAGTGAGTGAACTTTCCCGACTTGAAAATCTCACATTTTTGAATATCAAACGTTATAGCACTGCTTTTGATTTCCCCTCAGAATAATTGTGGTTTCATTGAACGGGAGGATTTGAAGAAGTTTTCTTTTGTATTTGATGCTTTTATTGGAAACCGGGCTCTCCTGGTGCCTGGGGTTAAAGTGCATTTCACAGTAGTGAAAAACCTGGTAAGTGTTTATATAGAATTCATTTGGTGAAGCATTTTTCATATTTGATAGAAAATATTCTAATTTTTGTACACAAAATGCTTGTGATATCAGGGAAAAGAATGTGCGGTTGACGTGAAAGTAGCACCAGGAGGAACAGAAGACATTGACAGTACGGTGTATGAAGGTGTAGTTCTCACAGTCCTTCCTGAGGTGAGTAAAACTCTCACTCAAGTACTTTTTGTCCTATCAAGAAATGCAAGGTATCCATCCATTATATCTATCGGTCACCGTACACTTTCATTTCATGGTAAAGATCTAGATGAATCTAACAAAAGGTTTATTAGAGTGAGTATGCCCTGTCTCCTGTCCTGTCAAGTCATTTGATATGGGTTTTGAATGTCACTATTCAATATTAGTCTACTTGTGTACTGAAAATAGAAAGAGAAGATCTTCTCAATGGAGGAAGGGTTAGAGTGTTAAGCGCTGAAGGAGTCCTGCAGGTGTGTGTCGGCCTTGAATAATGAGCAGAGATATTGAGTGGGAACTGAGCAGCCTCGACCCACTATCACTACTTCTATTGTGACTTCTGCCTCCTCAGTGAGAAATCACTCTAGAGGTTTTGATGCCAGAAGACAGAATTTATTATCAGAGATAATGAAGCCGATAGACTCTTCAGAGTATGTGATGTGTAGAATTTGTCTTTGCACACTCTTCTATACAGGTTTCCATATGCTCTACCCCAGGGGAGGGTCAGTACATATCATACAGGCCACTGTTGTTTATCAACTTTTGACCCTATTCTATATCTCCTCATATGATGGCAACACAAAGACTTGATGATCATACAAGATCATCACGTTTTCTCTTAATGGCAGCTCATATTTGAGGACACACAGTTAAATACATAAATATAATAGAAGAATATCTTGTTAATATAAATGGCTATATTCACATTGATAATACTTGATTTTCTGATTAATACAAATCTTTCACACTACAGGGACAAAATTACATTTACAGATACATTCATCAATTCACATGTTCAGACATTACTCAGTAACTGCTTTCACCTTTTGTACAATCTGTTTTAACCATGTATTCATAAATTAACAAATGTGCTGAGCAGACAGGTTTTTTCCTCTTTATGCGTGTGCTTGTTTGTGGGTGACTGCTGGCCTTTGGCGAGTTGGATAAGAAAGGAATGAGAATGTCTGGAGGAGGTTTTAATTCCTTAAGCAACATCCCCTGGAGCTTCGTCAAGGCCAGATAGTCACATTTACAAGATGGTCACGCACACATCAGGGTTATTATAGTTTTGGAAGTTTAACTATTTTTAATTTATCATTTTTATTTTGGTTTTCAATTTCAGCCTGTTTCTTGTTAGTTTAAATACTGGATATATATATATATATATATATATATATACACACAGTATATGTATATGTGTGTGTATACAGTGCCGTGAAAAGGCTTTTGCCCCCTTCCTGTTTTTACATTTTCTGCATATTATTAAATTCAAGTTTAATTGTATAGCGCTTTTTACGATACAAATCGTTGCAAAGCAACTTTACAGAAAACTAAGTTTCTACAATATTTAGTAGTAGCTTATCAGTGGTGAGTGTTAATGTACATATGGCAGAAATGTACGGAAAAATCAATTAAAGACGTAATCAAACAGACGATGAACACTATTAACAGCAGTTATTATATGATGCAAAATGTGGTAGTTCTGTATGTGGTTTCAGGGTTGGCATCATCTGAGGTCCTCTGATAACCCTGCTTCTTTTATGCTTTTGATATTGCATACCATCATGAACCCAATCATGAGTGAATTCTGTCTCTCTGCATTTTGTATAATCCCCATGTCTCCTGCTCCGGACCCTCCCAGATCAGTATTATCAGGATTATTTGATTTTATTCTGACAATGAGGGATGAGCTTCTGCAGTGATTAATTGTGGGCCTGTGTTTGTAAGGACTGTGGAGATATTAATTGAATCTGATATTAAATATTACAGACAGAATTCAGTGAGAGGAAGAGATGCTGGGCTTGATTTAATACTTCTCTGCATGCTGAGATACAGAGGAGAGGGATGGAGAGATTAAAAAAATGGCTTTCCGTCTGGAAAAGAGAGAAGCGGAAGGGTCAGAGTCAAGGTTTAACTGAATCTGACCTGTAATCAATGCAACGATTTCAGAACCGTAGGACACACAGATCCTGTTTACACTTGGTCGAAATTGCTGCCAACCCCTCAGAGGACCTCAGATGATGCCAACCCTGAAACAACATACAGAACTACCACATTTTGCTATAAATTTGATTGCATCATATAATAATTGCTGTTAATAGTGTTCATCGTCTGTTTTATTACGTCTTAAATTGATTTTTCCGTACATTTCTGCCATATGTACATTAATTGACAGTCACCACTGATAAGCTACCACTAAATATTGTAGAAACTTAATTTGCTGTAAAGTTGCTTTGCAATGATTTGTATCGTGAAAAGCGCTGTACAAATAAACTTGACACACACACACACACACACACAGGTGGGCTGGCAGGGCCGTATTACAAAAGCTGCACGCTTCCATTCAAACACACACACACAAAGGAAGCTTTGACCCCAGAGCATCATACCTCAGCAGCAATCACAAACACA
>NW_015645585.1:7914-11586 GCF_001515625.1 Sinocyclocheilus rhinocerous | reverse complement strand
CATGGTCAAGTCAAGTCAAGTCACCTTTATTTATATAGCGCTTTTAACAATACAGATTGTGTCAAAGCAACTGAACAGCATTAATTAGGAAAATAGTGTGTCAATAATGCAAAATGACAATAGTAAACACTAATTTTCCAGTTAAAGACAGTTCATCATTGAATTCAGTGATGTCTTCATTCAGCTCAGTTCAGTTTAAATAGTATCTTTGCAATCATTTGCAATCAAGTCAACAATATCGCTGGAAATGAAGTGTCCCCAACTAAGCAAGCCAGAGGCGACAGCGGCAAGGAACCAAAACTCCATCGGTGACAGAATGGAGAAAAAACCTTGGGAGAAACCAGGCTCAGTCGGGGGGCCAGTTCTCCTCTGGCCAGACCAAACCAGCAGTTCAATTTCAGGCTGCAGCAAAGTCACATTGTGCAGAAGACTCATCTGGTTCCTGTGGTCTTGTCCCGGTGGTCGTCTGAGACAAGGTCTTTACAGGGGAATAACATCTGTATCTGGTGTTCATCTAGTTGTCCTGGTCTCCGCTGTCTTTCAGGGCTGTAGAGGTCCTCTCTAGGTGCTGATCCACCATCTGGTCTGAATACGTACTGGATCCGGGTGACTGCAGTGACCATCTGATCTGGATACAGACTGGATCTGGTGGGTTGTTTCAGGGTTGGCATCATCTGAGGTCCTCTGAGGGGTTGGCATCATCTCTTCTCAGGTGTTCTGGATCCAGACTGAAGCTTGTGTAAATCCTAGTTACCACGGGATGTCAATCCTGTGGCAAAAACAGAGAAACAAATAGGGACATAATTAGCGTAGCTGCTGTTCCAACCAAGCAAAATTGATTTGTTTAACCCAAGCTAAAGAATAATAATGTGCATTTGATCAGATATAACTGCAGTACAAGATTATGATATGCATTATTTGAATGCTTGGCCAAAGAGATGTGTCTTTAATCTAGATTTAAACAGAGAGAGTGTGTCTGAACCCCGAACGTTATCAGGAAGGCTATTCCAGAGTTTGGGAGCCAAATGCGAAAAAGCTCTACCTCCTTTAGTGGACTTTGCTATCCTAGGTACTACCAAAAGTCCAGAGTTTTGCGACCTTAGGGAGCGTGATGGATTGTAGCGTGGTAGAAGACTAGTTAGGTACGCAGGAGCTAGCCCATTAAGGGCCTTATAGGCAAGTAATAATATTTTGTAACTGATACGGAACTTAATAGGTAGCCAGTGCAGAGACTGTAAAATTGGGGTAATATGATCATATTTTCTTGACCTGGTAAGGACTCTAGCCGCTGCATTTTGGACTACCTGTAGCTTGTTTATTGAAGATGCAGGACAACCACCTAGCAGTGCATTACAATAGTCCAGTCTAGAGGTCATGAATGCATGAACTAGCTTTTCTGCATCAGAAACAGGTAACATATTTCGTAGTTTGGCAATGTTTCTAAGATGGAAGAATGCTGTTTTTGTAACATGGGAAATATGATTTTCAAAAGACAAGTTGCTGTCTAATATAACACCCAGATTTTTGACTGTAGAGGAAGTAACCGTACATCCGTCTAGTTGCAAATTGTAATCCACGAGATTCTGTGTACTGTCTTTTGGTCCAATAAGTAATATCTCTGTCTTATCCGAGTTTAATAGGAGAAAATTATTGGTCATCCAATCTTTTACATTTTTAACACATTCTGTTAGCTTAGATAATTTAGAAGTTTCATCTGGTCTTGTTGAGATATATAGTTGAGTATCATCTGCATAACAGTGGAAGCTAATCCCGTATTTTCTAATAATATTACCAAGGGGCAACATGTATATCGAAAATAGCAGAGGACCTAGGACAGATCCTTGTGGCACTCCATATTTTACTGGTGATAATTGAGATGACTCCCCATTTAAATGAACAAAGTGGTAGCGATCGGACAGGTAGGATCTAAACCATCTTAAAGCCTGCCCTTGAATACCTGTATAGTTTTGTAATCGATCTATGAGTATGTCATCATCTATAGTGTCGAACGCAGCACTAAGATCAAGTAAAACTAGCAATGAGATACAGCCTTGGTCTGACGCAAGAAGCAAGTAATTTGTAATTTTATCAAGTGCAGTTTCTGTGCTATGGTGGGGCCTGAAACCTGACTGAAATTCTTCATAGAGATCATTTTCTTGCAGGAAGGAGCACAATTGAGCACACACAACTTTTCTAAAATTTTAGACATATACAGAAGATTTGAAATGGGTCTGTAATTTGCCAGTTCACTAGGATCTAGTTGTGGTTTCTTAATAAGAGTCTTAATAACCACCAGCTTGAATGGTTTTGGGACATGACCTAAAGACAACGACGAGTTAATAATATTGAGAAGTGGTTCTTCTGATACAGGTAACAACTCTGTCAGTAATTTAGTGGGTACAGGATCTAATAAACATGTTGTTGGTTTAGATGCAGTGATAAGTTTATTTAGCTCTTCCTGTCCTATAATTGTAAAGCACTGCAGTTTATCTTTTGGTGCGATGAATGAAGCTGAAGTATTAGACTTGTAGAATCTACATTTGCTATTGTATTTCTGATGTTATCTATTTCATCAGTGAAGAAATTCATAAAGTCAGTACTATTAAACTGTGAGGGAATGTTTAGATCGGGTGGCGTCTGGTTATTTGTTAATCTAGCCACTGTGCTAAATAAAAACCTTGGATTGTTTTGGTTATTTTCTATGAGTTTGTGGATATGCTCGGCCCTGGCAGCTTTTAGAGCCTGTCTATAGCTGGACATACTGTTTTTCCACGCAATTCTATTTAAATGATAATTTCATTTATTAAGGGAAAAAAGCTGTCCAAACCTACCTGGCCTTACGTGAAAAATTAATTGCCCCCTCGTGTACCACTACACTCGCTATCTTCGGAGCGTGTGTCCCCCTTCCTTCCTTTCACATAATGGTATGATCCTAGTCTATCCTCCCATGTGATTAGCCACATGTGTATTTTTTTTATTTTATTTTTTTGTAACGAAAAAATGCATAAAAATAAGGCTACGAAATAATAAAAGTTGCTTACCAACACACAAACCATTCACAATTGCTAAATTAGTGTAAAATAGAAGGCTCCGGCTGAAGATTAGGCTCTCCCTGATGGGAGTCGGCTCTTCGCGTTCGCTACAAAGAATCGGCTCTTAGAGCCGGCTCGTTCGCGAACGACACATCACTAATGCATATGACGCGGATCTGACACATATCCGATTTTCTCCTAACTCTTTACGGTCATTTAAGACTTTATACCTAATTTAAGACTACGTTTACAAGGAAACTCGCCAAAACCGCGCATTTTGACATAATTGTGTGTGTTTTCGTGCGTTGAAGTGCTTAGGTAACTCGCCAAAACCACGCATTTTGACATAATTGTATGTGCTTTTGTCAAAAGCGCTACTGGCGCGCTAAGCGGCTCAGCGTATGTGTACAGCCGAACACGCAGCCTTTCAAACTATACTTCACTGCACCGTTTAGGCGGCGTAACCCCAGGCATGTGTCGCCGCGATCTCGGGTTATGAAGAATAAAGAAGGGAGAAGTTAATCTTCTGAAATGAAGCAGCAATATCTTCTCAGGTAAAAGTTATTAGAACCGTGTCTAAGGGCAAGCTGGCCATCACTGCTCTGACCTTATCAGTCCGTTTGTATCCTATTATTCGATT
>NW_015645585.1:0-168 GCF_001515625.1 Sinocyclocheilus rhinocerous | reverse complement strand
ATAATCAAACACGGTTTTGATGATAATTAAATTTTAAACGGTAATACTAACTGTCAGGGCATTTTATCGTGATTTATCGTGAAACCGATAATCGTTCCATCCCTAGTCTGGAGCTCCGTGCAGGATCTCGCCTCCTGGGGTAAGGATGATCATGAGAAAGGTGAGGGA
>NW_015645584.1:0-568 GCF_001515625.1 Sinocyclocheilus rhinocerous | reverse complement strand
GGAGCACTTCACAAGGCTGGAGATGGAGATGGTGCAGCTCTTTAGATAAATTGGTAGGTACACGTTAAAACACATGTATACAATGTTCATCATCGTCTTGTATGAATTAGCCTACGTTTTTAAAACGTTGGAAGGAAACATACGGACATGATAAAACGTTATAAAAACGTTTCTGCAACGTTGTGAAAACATAACGTTTTTTCAGAGCCATTTTATTACGACAAATGTCGGGGGTTTTTCACGTTATCACAACCTTTTCACAAGGTGAAAAAAAAAAGTTTATGAGAGATACAAACTTTAATCACATTTTTTGTGTTTCCTGTTTACTCAGGACTTTTCTGTATTTACATAGAGACTCTTTCACCTAGATATCATATAATTCTCAGCACATAGAGACACTTTCACCTAGATATCATACTATAGAGACTGTGTTTGTTCCCCGAACTTGCAAATCACTGATTCTTGGGAAGTGGGACAAAACAGTGTGCAATATTGAAAAAATAAAACCTTGTACTCAAACTACACATGTGTCTTAATTTATTCATGAATCTTACATGTACTAAGCTAC
>NW_015645583.1:0-540 GCF_001515625.1 Sinocyclocheilus rhinocerous | reverse complement strand
CTATATAGCGGCATTCAGTAAGCTCTAAAATGGTGTCCAGACTTCAAATCTCACTTGTCCCTAAAATGGTTTTTTAAGTGATTTGTGTACTGAAAGTGTGTAAACCCCCCTCCTCCTTAAGTGATTTGTGTACTGAAAGTGTAACCCCCCTCCTTCCCACAAAGTGTGTATAACACAGCGCCCTCTAGGAGAACTGCACTTCCGTTGAGATACACACTCTGGGGATTCTGACCAATCAGAGGCCAGCAAGAGGCCACGCACTTCTGAATAATTTGCTGATCTGACCAATCAGATGCAGAATACGTCAGCAATAGGGATAGCGAAGAAAATGACTTGTGTATATGAATGAATAGACAGATAATCAACTTAAATTAAAGATAAATTAATACTATGAACCAATAATTAGTGTTTAAAAAAAAAGAATAATTTACCCGAGAGGAAGCTCTCATCCTGTACCTCCATGAGCATTTGTCTCTAACTTTGAATCTTATATTGGTGGGTTAAGCAGTGTGTGTGTGCATCACGGACTCTTACCGGGAG
>NW_015645582.1:369-936 GCF_001515625.1 Sinocyclocheilus rhinocerous | reverse complement strand
CTCAGCCTTCTGTCAATTTTATGATAAAATACAAACAACAAATGTCTTTTTACGCTCTTTAATTTGCAGTAAGATAATTTGCTCGTCTTTTTACGCTCTTTAATTTGTAGTGAGATAATTCGCCTCAGCTCAAGCTGCATATGAATCAATTATATTTTCTTCTTTAATATTTGCAGCACGAAATAAACATGAATATTTGAATGCATGTTGAAAAAAATCAGAACAACTTAATACAAACGAATGTCTCATGAATCGATCAATCAGAGTTTTAAAAAAAGTCAAAAGAATGAGGGCCACAGACTTTTTTTTGGAGGAGGAGGAGGAAGCCTATGGGTGGAATTTTCACATTATATAACATGATTTTATTATCGTAATTTTAACTTTATTCTTAAAATATTATGACGTTAATCTTATTTATTTAGTTATTTTTAAACGTGGCACACAAATGCTGCCATATAGGCTACTGAATGCAAACACAATTTTGGCAAATCAGCCCAAAAAACAAACAAACAAAAAATAATAAAATAAAAAACAAACAAAAAAGTAAAAAATAGTGAGGGGATATTT
>NW_015645582.1:0-214 GCF_001515625.1 Sinocyclocheilus rhinocerous | reverse complement strand
TACATAATGAAAGAGTTTTTGTTTTCGATTTGAATTATTTCGTTTTAAAATTGTAATTTAGAGCATTCTATAGATATATTTATCATGTCGGTGAAGTGCTCCTGCTCAAGACCAAGACGACAGAAAGCGCATCCTGGGCTGCGTTTCTCGATAACGATTGAGCTTAGCGCTTAAGAGCGTTTTCTACGAGTCATTTTACGATCGTTCATTATTG
>NW_015645581.1:0-1103 GCF_001515625.1 Sinocyclocheilus rhinocerous | reverse complement strand
CAGGCCATAAAGGACCGTGATGATGCCATCACTAAGTAAATATTGAACATGTACTTGGTATTATGATTCTATAAATGTTTATGAGGAAGTAAATTCATTATCAGTTATGCGAGTGATGCTCTTTGGAACAGATACTTAAATAGTTTTGTCTAATAGAAAAGTTGTTATCTGTATGTTTTTGTGCGGTTCTTAAGAAAATGTTAATGTTAATGTTGCCATGAATATAGCCATTGTTGCTGATATGGCTTTAAAACTTAAATAAATAGTCTAATAGAAAAGAGGCATTTTTAACGTATTCGTGTTGGTTTTCTGTCATGCAGGAAGACAGCGATGGAAGCAGAGCTGCTGAGGACGAAACATGATATGATGTGCTTGAACAACCAACTCCTGGAAGCCATTCAGCGCAAACTACAGCTGTCACAGGAACTGGAGGCCTGGCAGGTAACAACTGCTTTTTGAATTACCAAACCTCTCAGTCCTCACTTACTGAGTAATTAGGATTGGTTTCTTGCTCCTTGAAGGCGTATTTTGTCTGTTAATGATGTTATGGACACTCTGTCGCCCCCCTGCTGTTCACAGTGGAAGTTTGCAGCCGTTTCATGTGCTGTGTAACTGCTTTTGAGCAGTGTTAATTTCGTTGACGAATAATTTTCGTCATAATGTTTGTCAACGACATTTTTTTCACTGACGACAACGAGACGATAACGAACTAAAACTCTTTTTGAATGACGAAAATTTATTGACATTTTCGTCAACGAATAAAAACCGAGACGAAAATGTTAGGGAGGGACGATTTGGGAAGAGATTCATTCAGAACGAATCTGCTGCGTGGTTCGGAGGTTATGCGTACATATGAACCGGCGGGACATAAGTTAAAATACACTTGCTGCACGTCGCATAAAACGTTCAAAAATGTCAATATGTGGGAATAAGAGAAGAGCAGATACATAAATACATCTGACGACGCAAGAGAGAGCTCAATTCGGTCCGGTTTTCTGAGCGCAGACACTGAAGCATACACACACAGAAAGCGCCTCTCACAGCACAAAAGTACTCTCTCACGTCGCATGAACGGAGAATTACACACAAAATGATGTCGAATT
>NW_015645580.1:177415-181342 GCF_001515625.1 Sinocyclocheilus rhinocerous | reverse complement strand
TTCATCTCAGAGAAATTCCTTGTTCTGATTGGCTAATCAAACGTTCTCAAACGCCAAGGGAAGACATTTCATTTTCTTTTCAAAATGTGGTCTGATAAATGTGATTCCACCCAAAACCAGTGAACATGTACAATGTTTATGTTGATAAGATGATTAAAGCTTCTGCTTATTAATTCATAAGACTTCATTTTGCATGAACTCAGGATGGTGAAATATCTCAAGGCAAAGATTGTCGAGGCTAACCACAGTACTCTAACAAATCCATATCCAGCTAAATAGTTCTCCGTGAGAAACCAAGCCATCAGACCAGCAAGGGCAGAAGTCAAACCAAAGATATTATCAGAGAAATTTAATCAAAAAAGTATATCTCAGAAAAAAAGTATGACTCATATATACAAGACCCAAAAAGGCTTGGCACTAAACTAAACAAACTAAAGAAAGTGTGAGTGGTTCTCGCTCATGCAATACTCACCATGACGATTCAACAGAGGTAATGATGTGAAAAGACAAAAATGACTTTTGCATTGGCAGTGACAGTGACAGCTCCCTGTTGTCTATCTTGAGACATCCACAGAAAAGCAGAGGTCATGGGACAGGGTCAAAGATCAGAAAATTAACCTTCTTAAGACATTTATCAGTCCTCCACAAACAAATAAGCACAAAAACCTGCCGACAACAATTCAGCAACATTATAATGTGAAGACTGGGAACTAATGCAGACCTACAGCGGCCAGTTCCCTACAGTTATGTTTCTGTATATGGCAAAGGGAGAAAAAATAAGAAGAAGAACCTGCTGTTAGCATCTCCAGTGTAAGAAAATGCCCAGCTTGTATCAAACACAGTTAAGAGCTGCGTCATTATGTGTTCTTTTCGATGATTGTGGTCTGGATTGAATCAGAAGTTCAAAACGCTGCCAATTACACTACTAAAGCTGGTAATTTACAGATACAGAGTGGTTAAAATTACACACAGCTCAACATGCATTTTTCCAAAAAGAAAGCTGAAGGTTAAAACTATATATAGTTGGCATTCAACACTTTTGGAAAGTCGACATGTCCTGCGGTGTGACATGCTATACTCAACAAAACATTTGAAATTATGCATGGAGCTTTTATGACATTTCATGCCGCAAAGAATACATGGAATATTTGTACTTTTAAAAATGAATTTGTCACACCAAAGGACCATTTAAAATTAATTATATATATTTATATATATACTTTACCTTAATGTTCATGGACATGTTATACATCAACTACCCATTTACATAACATCAACAAGTGTTCTACCCTTCAGACTAAAGCAAACAAATTCATAAACAGACTTGTACAAAAGAGTTACTAAATAGTTGTTTTGTAATAGTGATATTCACATAACTGCAGTGAAATAATGTTGGCGAAAGAAAATTGTGACAAAAAGAGGCATCCCTCCACAGAGCATCTCCAAAAACATTTTTACTGAAAGATCTGCTTGTCTCGACGGAGCGATTACGTTATTCTCCTGGAGCATCAGCATTCATGAAGTCTTTACAGTATCAATTACAAACAACTTAAAATATTTGCGGCTGCCAAAAGCTCATGGGAGATTGTATTAGAACAATGAGCATGAGAGGAGAGAACTGTTTGTGGTTTTATCTAGTGTCAATATGAGTTATGATACTTGGTTTAGGTTTGGATGTTCGGGACGTTGGCCAGAAGCTACTACATAAGATGCCGTTGTGCCCATGTTTCATAAAAGTGGGTTGAGGCGAGAAAAATGCAAACCACAGTTAAAGGTGGAGGAAGATGTTCACAGTGAAGTTTCAAAATGCCACGGATACAACAAACACTGAGTGTGATCACAAGAGAACATTCTCTGAGACAAAGACTGACAGAAAAAGTAACACTTCTATTGTGCAAAACTTTAACAGCAATTTGTCAGCATTGATTTGCAAAACTTCACGTGGGTTGCTATGGTTGCTTTTGGAAATGTGTGTCAGGCGCTAGAGTTAATGGGAGTTTAAAAATGAATTATGGCAGGGAATTAGATGAAGGCACTATTGAAAACTGTGTTGTGGGAGTACCAAACATCAGGGAATGATACATTTCATGACACATTTTCACATGAGCGGGCTCGCTTTACCGTGCACTGATTACGTTCCATTTAAAAGGAAATCGTTTTTAAAAAGCTCCCAGTGAAGGATGAAAAGACTTGCTCTGTAATTGAAAAACCCACGTCTCTTTCGCCAGGAATTTTTTAAGGTTGATCCAGTTGGATTGTAACAAATGTCACCAGTAAGTATCATTATGTCCTTTACAGCTGGAGAAGACAGCCACAGTCTTTCTTTGGACTTCCCTTTTGGACATATTTTATTCCCGCTTCTTATGCTACAATTAATTGGGTTAAAAATGGAAGGGCATAATATCCATTGACACACACATGCATCGTTAAAATCAGTTTGTGCATCTGAGACAGTGTAACCATGGAGATGAGGCTATATTTTCCTCATGAAATTAGCGCTTTGACACTTCATCAGCTAATATTTATAACACAAGGAGAATGGATTACTTTCTGAATTATAATAAAAAAAAACTCCATCCAAGTTTCCACACCTTAAGGCTAGAAATACACTATACAACTTTCGCACAGCTTTTTGTCCCGGTTTGCAGTCTGGAAAAAAAAAAAAATGCAAGTCAAATCCAAATCTAATCCAGTCTGCACATTTTGGGCAGTCGGAGTTGATATATTTCACAGAAAAATGAGTGGTGTATGATGGGCACAAACTTCGATTTTTTGAGTTTCAGACTTATTCCATGCAGGTTTCTTGGTAAATGTGCTGTGAAAGTGTAGTAGTGTAATGTGTGATCCTCAGTTGTTTAGTGTATGTTTATTTTTTCTCTGTAACCATTTACAAAGTCACAAGTGTATGATTATAAAAGTTGATTATATTCAGATTATAAAGGTTGCACAGTGTAGGCCAGCCTTAATTCTTAATCAAATTCCTGACTTCCTGTACGCTCCCAGAAAAAAAAGCTCCGTGACCCAGTTTCTCCCTCGTGTTGATTGTTCATGGATTTCAGGTGTGTCTTGTCATTAGCCCCTCGTTTTTCTGTGTATTTAGCCCCAGTCTGTGCAGTCTGTGTTTGTTGGGACTACATGTTGGATTACATGTGTTTACCCCTGTTCCTGATGTGGATTATCCCCTGTGTTTCCATGATTAAAGACTGTTAATGCCACTTCGCGTCTCCATCATTCCTTCCAACAGCGTAAACGGCGTTCGACGACGCTGCACTGAACTCACTGTTCTGGATTGGGGCAAATTACCATCGCCCCGTCGACCTCCCAGACACCACTGGACTGAGCTGGAGGGAAGCAATCATCCGGTGTCTGGAGAGTGTCTACCCCCGATCTGGAACAAAGCCAGACCCGGAGCCCAGCCCACCATCTCCCCGCTGTGCGGAGCTCAAGCCCGAGCCCACCATTGACGGAGAGCCCAAAACCGTTGCGACCGACGAGCCATCACCGCATGGAGCGACAGAGCTGAGAATTGCCGCGGAGCCGGAGCTGCTCATGACATCAGTCCAGGTGCGAGAGCCGGCAACAGAGCTCGCCACGAGGGAGAAAGCGGTGGACAGAGAGAGCGTGGAGTGGAGCTCCGCCCCCTGCACCGTGGCTGAGGGTGACCTGAGTAAGGATTTGGGGGAATGCAAAGCTGAGAAAAACTTAATTGACTTGTTTACCGACCTGCCCCCTTTCCTTCCTCCTTCGTCGGTGAACTGTGTCCCTCCCTTTCCTGAGTTTAGCCCAGTCAAATATTTCAAAACGGTGAAATATTGCTTTTATATATCAGTCTATCACTATCCTAAAGCTGATTTTACACTGCTGTGTAGACACTGAGTACGTTTACATGGACAACAATAATCCGATTTTAACACGATTAAGACAATA
>NW_015645580.1:153852-174895 GCF_001515625.1 Sinocyclocheilus rhinocerous | reverse complement strand
CATCGTCACAGTGGCTGCAGAATCCCTGGTCTCCGGCTCCAGCCTCTGAGACCCAGACTCCGCCTCGGCCCGTTGACCCTGTGGCTCCACCATGGCTCCTAGCTCCCTCCGCTCCGCCTTGGTCCATCAGTCCACTGACTCCGCCGGGCTCCCTCGTCCCTCCGGCTCCACCTTGATCTGTCGACCATCCGTCGCCTCGGGACTCCACTCCTCCGGCTGCGCCTCGTCCCTCCGGCTCTTTCAGGCTCCTCCATCCCTTCGGCTCCTCCTCAGTCCTCTGTCGCTCCGGCTCCACCATGGCCTTCTGGAACCCCGCCTCCACCTCGGTCACAGGAGCCATCTGCTCCGCCTCGGCCCTCCGGATCCTCCCCGTCGCCCTGGCTCATTGGCTCATTGGCTGTCCGTCTCCACCTCGGGCTCCTCCGACACGGTTGGACGGCCCCCTGGAGTCGTCAGCCCTTCCTTCTCTATGGCTCCTACCTCCATCGGCTCCACCGTGGGTCGCCATTATGGCTGTGGCCTGGGTCCCACCTGGCACCGCATGCTCCAAGTCCCTCCTTTTTCCTCCCTGGCTCCTCCCTCCATCTGATCCACCCTGGACTCTGTCTGTCGTCCTCCTCCCGGGTGTCTGTCCTCCTCCCGAGCCTCCTCCCAAGGTCCCACCCATCCCTCCCTGTGTTGTTCCTTCGACGCGATGACGTGCCTTCCGGGAGGGGGGCGATATGTCACGCCCCTGGACTGTCTTTGTTGTATTTTCCCTCCCCATGTGCTCCGTGACCCAGTTTCTCCCTCGTGTTGATTGTTCCTGGATTTCAGGTGTGTCTTGTCATTAGCCCCTCGTTTTCCTGAGTATTTAGCCCCAGTCTGTGCAGTCTGTGTTTATCGGGTCTACATGTTGGATTACGTGTGTTTACCTCTGTTCCTGATGTGGATTATCCCGTGTTTCCATGATTAAAGACTGTTAATGCCACTTCGCGTCTCCATCGTTCCTTCCGACAGCGTATCGTGACAAGTATACTTTCAAAATGTACTAATACAGTGTTTTTTTATTACTGTAATACCAGTTTCTTTTCTTTTTCTTATTGTATTACAATTGTCATGACACTGGCAAGTTTAAGGCTGTGATGCTTACTATGCATATTAGAAGTTGTTAGTTTTTTAGTTATATGATTAGTCTCTAATTTGATTGGCCAACCTCATTCCAAGAGTGCTGATATTTAGTATAACAACACTGGGATGTGTGAATGCTTGTGTCATTCTGCTTGTCTGTGTTTGCAGTATTCCAGACCAAAATATGTGAGTTGTGAGGAGTGGAAGCAGAGAGAGGTGTAATGTTTGTGTGGAGCACAGAAAGCCAAGGCATCTGTGTTTTCTTCCGCTCTTAAATCGTTCAGAGTGGGGTTTCTCACATTAGCAAGTGGGAAGATGAAACTGATGTCATTTAATTCCACTTATATACTCCATTCCAAAAAGTGTGTAAATATATATATATATATATATATATATACAACATAAAATAAACCAAAAAAAATGAATAAAACAATAAAATCACACTCCTAATATCACATATTTCAGAATATCATTACAGTGCTACCTTTATGTCTACCAAAATATTGGTGCATCCCTAAAAACAACGGCTTTGAAAATAGCCTGAAATCACAAAGCACTGTATTTAACTCTCTTTATCAGTCTTTGTGTTAAGCTCAGTCCCTTCCATAATGTTCTGGATGTTGATGGGCCCTGTGGGGGCTCTATCCAGCTGCAGGCAGCTCCAATCCACACTCATTGAAGAGGAGGGGTGGCACACAGACGTGTTCTAATCACTGCTGCGATGACACCAAGCAGAGAGCAGTGCTTCAGTCATTTACAGTGCCACATCTCTCTTGTTCTGCCCAATTTGCTCACACAGTTTCAATGAGACTGGAATGATTCATCAATATGTTTTGAGGTGTCTACGGGCTGAGTTTGTTTTCATTGGCTCCCTCGCCTTCCAGGTGCAATGAATCAATCACTGCGTGAAGTCCTGATGTAGTTACGCAGTTGCACACAACATAAAAGACACCGCAGGTTTGACCAGAACAACCGGTGACTTGAAAAATGGCAACAGACGTGTATTGGTAATTATGGGGAAATATTATTGGCCCATGCCCAGACAACTTTATGTGTTTACTAAAATTTGCATATTACATGCATCATCACTGAACACATCTGATTAATGTTGACTGATAATTGGCATCCTATTATGGTTTCAT
Organism: Sinocyclocheilus rhinocerous; assembly: GCF_001515625.1. Taxonomy (NCBI): domain Eukaryota; kingdom Metazoa; phylum Chordata; class Actinopteri; order Cypriniformes; family Cyprinidae; genus Sinocyclocheilus; species Sinocyclocheilus rhinocerous. The sequence continues at coordinate 172,643 of NW_015645580.1, read as the reverse complement.
TTGCATAGACAATATAAAAGAGGCCATATGCTGAAATGCAAATGGAAATTAGTATGTCAAAACCTTTATACAACAATGAAAAATATGTTAAATATAAAATGCACAGTCAGCCGATCATTACCACAAAATAAACACTGATGCATGCATAAATAATGTAATAAACAATTATCATATTTTATTTTTGATGTTTTGATGCTGCCAGTGTTGACAAGGGAATACTTCTATTTCAGTATACACAATCATTTTTACTTTGGAATGCTAATTATGATTGGCCAATAGTGGCATTCTAAAGTCAAGTATATTTCTGCAGTAACCACTAAACTGCATAACTCAACACAAAAATGCTTATTTTACAAATATATTTCTTCAACAACTTATTGTTTCATATTTTTATTTTTATATCTTACATTTGTTTCCAAAAAATGAATGAAGAAGAATAAAAGTTAGTGTTTTACTGTCACTAGTGTTCATTTTAGCTGGAAACTGCAGTGAATTGTATGTATAGGTATGCTTTGGAGTTAAAAGAAATGTAGGTAGAGGCCTTTTTTTTTTTAGGTAGAGGCAAGAGTGTACATTGAAATCCTCAGTCACCATCCACTACATGGAAATGAGTGACCAGTACAGTTCTTTCAACTATAGCCCTGTATTTAAGCAGATGTTCAGAAAGAGCTAAAAAAAAAAAGCCCATTTTCGCTCAAGTCGCTCAAGGCAACAACCAGCTACTTTCATGGACATATGGCACTTTATTATGCGTATTACACAGCTACTTGACAAACAAATAAATAAATGTAAATGAAAATGTGTAGTTATTTAATCTGTAAATGTGTCTAAATCATCTTTTTTAAAGAAGGACTACTTTTCTAGATGAATGAACTGCTGGTTCTGCATTACTGATATAATTCCTGTGTGTCCTGTTTGCCCCATGCTAAGGGCCCCTTTATGGCATCCTTGTTCAAATCATGTGAAAGTTACTGGGTTGCTAATGTTAAATGCTCAGTGAAGTATAAAGCTGTGCTCACCATGATTTCACACTAGACATGCATTTGTCAGTATGGTGGAGTGGTATTGCCGTTCCCAAAGCATTTCTGACGCAGCTCGAATTCCCTGAAGGGGAACGTCTCTAGGTTACGTATGTAACCATGGTTCCCCGAGGGGAACGAGATGCTGTGTCAGAAATGCTTTGGGAACGCCTCTGCGTGACCGTGTCCTGAAGCATGTGTGAAATCAGTCCAATGGAATGGCGAGACGTCACGGGCAGGGTGACGTAGAGACCAGGAAGCTTAAAAGCGCATCCAAAACTAACAGCGTTAACTTCTGGTAAGTCGAAGCAATCCGCTCACAGGGATGCAGGAAGTATGGCAGGGAGACACAGCGTCTCGTTCCCCTCGGGGAACCATAGTTACATACATAACCTAGAGACTTTCCCCTTCAGGGAATTCGAGCTGCTTCAGAAACGCTTTGGGAACGGCAATACCCACTCCGCCATACTGACAAATGCCTATCTAGTGTGAAATCATGGCGAGCACAGCTAAGACTGAAACACCTGAGAGTCTGGAGTGGTACCCAAGTCTAGATTGTAAATCAAACAAATGTGAGCGGAAAGGACCAGTCTGCCACATCACACACATCTTGCCACGTACAGCCTTAAGGTGGAGGGGGTCAACCCTGCAGAGAACCGTCCATGCAGGAACTCCAGAACTGAACCAACCGGGCAGTTAACTGGGACCAGCTGACGATTTCCACACCATAAAGTGAACACAACCTACTTCAAGGAGTACAGTTTCCTCATGGAGGGAGCTCTGGAGTGGAGTATGGTCTCAACAACCTCAGTTGAGAGACCGGATCAAAGGTCAAACCCATAATACCAGGCAGGGAAGAACGATAACATCCCTGACTGAGTCAGAGGGTCCCATCTGATTGGAATTTCCTAGGGAGAGCCATCAAGGAGGGACACAGGTCCAAGAGCAAATCTCGGGCCGGCCAGAACAGGGCTACTAGAAATAGATGGACCCCGTCCCAGCAGACTCTCTCCAGAACTCCCAGGAGCAAAGCAATCGGGAAAAAGGTGTACAGACGCAGCCTCAACCGCATCTGTACCATGGTATCCAGTCTGAGAGGAGCTGGATGTGAGAGGGAGAACCAGAGTGGATAATGTGAAGTCTCAAAATGCACACAGATCCACCGCCTGCTCCACCACATCGGGGTGGAGCCTCCATTCCCCAGGCCTCAGCTCCTGTCTCGACAGGATGTCTGCTCCCAGATACAAGTGCCCAGGGATGGTGAGAGGAGTGAGAGGAGATTTCCCTGAGCCCACAGGAGGATCTGGATGTGCCAACTTGTATAGTGGGCACGAGCGCAGACCCCCCAATGGTTGATGTAGGAGACCACCAATGTGTTATCTGTGCGGACAAGCACATCATGGCCCCTCAGGTCTGGAAGGGAGTTTTTCAGAGCATGAAACAGCCAGCATCACCAGGCAATTTAAGTGCCAATGTGAGATGTTGGCCTTCCCACAGACCCTGGGCAGAGCAGCCACTCATGTCCGCTCCCCAGCCCGTGAGGGAGGCATCCGTCGTAAGCATTTCATGACGACAAAGAGCCCCCTCCACTGGGCCTTGTGACAGGAACCAAGGCTTCCTCCACATGTGTAAGGCACATAAGCATCGCCGCGTGACCTTGATCATGCAAAGTGGGTTGCCCCTCGGGGAAAAAACTTTGGTCCTGAGCCACCACTGCAAAGGTTTCATGTACAGCAGGCCAAAAGATATCACGCTTGACGCTGCTGCATTCAGACCCAACAGTCTCTGGAACTGTAGAGTGAGTGATTGGCCTAGCCTCACACTGTTTACGGCTGTGGGCATCAAATAACGCAATCACGGGGTCACAGAATCACGGCCTGTTTCAATGTCAGCATCTTGAATGTGAACGTTTTGACAGAATGATTCAGTCTGCACAGACCTAGAAGCAGAAGTAATCCTCCATCCTTCCATGGAACAATGAAGTACCGGATGTAGAACCCGGACACCCTCTTGAGAGGAGGAACACATTCTGTGGCCTCCTTGCTCACGGGAGTAACTACTTCCTGTTCCGCTACCAGAGCCTGCTTGGTACACACCATCTGCAAGACCCATTGAGACACATTTGGCAGAAGTTTCCACGCTGCCAAAAGGTCTACTAAGGGAACTAGTCTCTCGAGACTGGCCTCTGTTGTATTTAGAGTAGTCAGTTTGGCGCCCTGAAGCGGATTACTGGCAGGAAACGACCAAACTGACAGCTCTAGTGCCCTCATCTGAGGGGATGAGCATTCCCATGCCGTACCATTGCCGGGCGACAGCTTAGAACTTCGCTCGTTGAAGCCCACTGAGCCCTGAAGCACCAGTGGTGGCAGGGGTATCAGCCCCTCGGGACTGGCATCTATTATAGCTAAAGAGTTAATTCGGTGTTCTGAAGCGGATGACCGGCAGGAAGCGACCGATTTATCCACTCTAGCAACCTCACACGAGGGGACAAGTATTCTCGTGCCATACCGCTGCTGGGTGGCAGCTGAGAACAGTACTTGCTGTGCCCCGAAACACCAAAGTTGGTGAGATTAACAGGCCGCCTCCTGAGGAGAGACGGGCACCATATAATGAGGTGTGAACCGTTTTTCCCCAATTAAGGAAACCAGTGATCTCTTGAGCAACCAGCTCGGTGCCCTGAAGCGGATGACCGGCAGGGACAAACTAAACTGGCTGCTTCATAACCTCCTCAGAGAATGCGAGCTTCCCAGTGTTGCCACATTTCTGGGCTGACACTGAGAACTGCAGTTGCTGGAGACCGCTGTGAATTCTGAATTCTGACGCCACTGAAATCAGGACTACTTGCTCCCGCCCAGCAGCCCCTGAGACCTGGGTCTGCCATGTAACTTAATCCACCAAAGCCGCTTGGTGGGTAATGTCGGGGCCTTCAAGAATGATGCTGAATCGGTGAACAGATAGCTTGCAAGCGTCTGTTCCACCTTAAAAATATTTAACCCATGATATAAGTGAGAACCAATAGGTCCCGACATGGAGGTTGTGATTTAGCACACCGGAAGTGTCCATCCAATTACACTTAGGACGAACATCCTGATTCTCTGCCAGCCAGTTAAAGTTTAGCCTGTCTACGGCACAAGTAACAACCTCCACCAACTCCTCATGCATAATAGATTGAGGCGGTGAGCCCTCAACCTCCACTGCATCTATGTGCTGACTACATTAACCTCCTCAGAGGAAGAGAGGTGTAGCACTGTGCTCTCATGTATAAGACTAATAAGACTTGCATAAGACTTTCTTCCCTAGAGAAGAAATGCCAGCGGGAGCAGAGCTAAACATTCCAGAAAGTGCACACTTGTACACGTCGGGACATTTTATGAATGAGCACAGCAAGCCCCATCAACAGCTGACTGTGCGTGCTCCGCTCCCAAACAAACTACATATAAATTGCGTGTATCCACACCCATGATACTGACGAGGGCAGAGAGAAACATGCGATCTAAAATGCAGTCTGCTTATATGCAAGAGCTTAAGGTGGCGAGTCTTCAATCTCTTCTGATCAATGTTAACAACATCAACCTCCTCGGAGGAAGATAGCTGCAGCAACGAGCTCTCACTCAGTAGGGGAAGAAACCGCAGTCTGGGCCCCCTCGAGAGCTGACTGTGCATGCTCCACTCCCAAACAAACAACACAATGATCGTGTGTACTCGCACTCGTAATGTTTAGCGCGGGCAGAGAAGAACACACGGTCTGAAGTGCTGCCTGTTTTTCTTGCTCTCCATATATTGTTGTGACTGTGCACTGGCACTGACAAACAACCGAATTCAGACTGACACACACACAGTGAGCTTGCTGAAGACACAGAAGCTAATGCTGTTTGTTTCGGATGTACTTTTAAGCTTCCTGGTTTCTACGTCACCCCGCCCATGACGTCTCGCCATTCCATTGGACTGATTTCACAAATGCTTCAGGACACGGTCATGCAGAGGCGTTCCCAAAGCGTTTCTGACGCAGCTCGAGTTCCCTGAAGGGGAACTTTTCCCAGACATTATTAAAGGGGTCATATTATGCGATTTCAATTTTTTTATTTTCTCTTTGGAGTGTTACAAGCTCTTGGTGCATAAAAAAAGATCTGTAAAGTTGCAAAGACTAAAGTCTCAAATCCAAAGAGATATTCTTTATAAAAGTTAAGAGTCAGCCACACCTATCCTTTAAGAGTCTACCTAAAACGGCTTGTTCTAACACGCCCCCACATGTCTATGTCACGATGTGGGAAGATTTGCATAACGCTGCCCAAATGTTCACGCAAAGAAAGGAGGCGTAACTTTTATTCTCGCTGTAGTATCGTTGCGGTCGCCATGTCGTGAAGGCGCTGTGTTTTTCGTTGTGAAAGTGAAACTACTTTGTTTGGCCTTCCAAAAGAGGACGATATCTGCTTCGTCATGCCTGGAGCTGATCCGTGCTGGTTGCTGAGGAAATACAACAACTTTGCGCTGTGGATCGCCGGATCGGCTTTCACCATGGACGAAGCGGAGTCCAGCCCGTGGTCGTCACATGTGGTTCACACATCACACTCCGGTTTTATGTTTACGCGGCGCGATGCAACGCAACACGTAAAAAGACAGTATAAGTCATTATAATCCATAATTATGAGAATATAGAGGAGAAACAATAATGTACAGTATATGGAAAATAATGTGTTTTTTTAACCTTAAACCGCATAAACACATTTCATTACACCAAATACACAAAATAATGTTATTTTTAGCAACATCATATTTACCCCTTTAAAGTTTTTTAATGTGACTCATAAACATCCATTGTAAATGCCTTCCTGTAAGTGACTTTTTTATTATTATGAATGAATATGTGGTAATCAACAATATTTCACAGATGATGTTAAAAATTAATTAATTAATTAATAAAAAAAACATGCTTAAAGTGATAGTTCACACAAAAATGACAATTTTGTCATAATTTACTCACCCTCATTCCAAACCTGAATGACTTTCATTCAGTGTCATTGCTTGACTGTCTGAGCTTCTGTTTACCATAGTTGTTGTTCTATATATGTGCAATGATCAAAGTTTATATGTGAATTAAAGACAAAATAAATTTGTTTGTCATATAAAGCAATCATGTATCTTTAAATTCAATTCATAAGTTACTTTACATATATGTTACTTTATATATCACATTACAATGTTTTTGTACTTTTTGAAATGAGATGTTGGTCGCATGGACTTTCAATGGATGGCAAAAAAGAGTGAGAGAAAATTAAAAATATTATCATTTAAAAGATCTTATGGATTTATAGAGTTGATAGAATTTTCATTTTTGAGTGAACTAACCCTTGAACTTGTACTGCATCCAGAAATTTCCTTTAACAGTAGGACTTACAAAAAAATCTAACCCAACCACCAGCCTCAGTGCAACAACACATCCACATGACCTCTTAAGTGGGCAGCAGTTGTTCAGGCTTCACTGCTCAACAAACCTAAGCGCACCCATGTGTTTTTTGACCGAGTGTGACTCCGTACGGCTGCCCATCCCATTGCAGAACACCACACAACTGACCGCAAGAATGAAGCCATGCTCCCTCTGTGACCAAAACTCAGCATGTGGAGCACACTGGAATTCAGCAGTGCAAGCAACAGAAAATAAACCAATAAAAAGAAGGAAAACAGTCAAAAGCTTCACCATCCTGGAGGCTGTTTTATAGAGAGTATGTGGCAAATTAGCACCAAATTGACAGAAAAGAAAACCTCTAATTGGTGTGGAATAGTAAAAAACTGTGAGAGTTGTGGTGGTTTCGTGCATCGTGTTAGTCAGAGGGAGGCCATAGAGGGCAGGAAAGAGTTAATGTTACAGTGGTGCTGTACTGCATGGCTCCACTCCAATGAAATATCAACAGCATGTCCCAGAGTGCTGAGAGAAAAGCACGAGACAAGAAAGGAGCTAAAGAAGAGAGAAAGACAGGAAAACAAAAAAATGGAGCAGTGCAATGGAAAAAAGAAAACAAGGAAACAGAGAGAGACAGCACAAAAGATGATTTGGAGTGTGGGGTGATCTTAAGACCTGAAACACATGGAACAAAACATGTGGGACATCAAACTTTACTTTATCTGCTACTGAAAATAGCAATATTTCCATGAGATGATTACTAGAATGTTCTGTTTGCTGATAGTCACTCTGTATTTTATGAAAATTATTACACTACATTATCACTCCTCCTAAATCCACCTGGAGACCTAAACTAAATAATTCACATAGATAAATATATTAAACTAAATAATATAATATACATATGTGCCTTAGTAGAAATAGTAGTAATATAAGTATTACCACTATTGTCCAGGCAGAAGGATGTTCATTTAAAAAAATACAAAAATAAATAATAATAATTAAAAATATATAATTTTTACAGTTTAAAAGCTATTCTTGTCACCATTAGGATTAGAGTTATCATATTTATGACAACATGTAAAAGTTCAAAATAGGTGTAACATGCAGAGAAAGCAGGCAAAGGCGATGATCTAAGTGCAAGGAGTAGTTTAATAGAGAAACAGATAAACATCAACAAAAACACAGGGAACAAGGAACTTCAAACACAAGCATGAGCATCGATTCACACAGCATAAGTGAAACACTAGGACTTTATATATACAGGGGCTAACAAGCTTAACAAGGTAAAGAGAGGGCGTGGTTAGTTGTCTGAGGAACTATCAAGGGAGCTACAAAGGCGAGGCTAACACAAGGGGAACGAACAGACACAATAGGAACAGGGAAAACACTTCAACAAAAGTCCAAACATCAACACAGGGAATATATAACAATAGGCTCACTGGAATAACCTCTATCTATATTTTAGCAAAACTCCAAAAACATACCCGTATAATTCACTGCAATTTCCAGCTGATACACTGTGGCAGTAAAATACCAACAACTTTTATTCCTTTTCAAATAAATCATTAAAGGTAATGAAAACAAATATAGTGAAAGTAACCGTGTAGGTTATGAGCTATTTTGTGCAAAAGAGGGGCTAAAATTTACATTCAGTACATTCTAACATTGAAACATTACAATCTAAAAACAAAAACGATGCTTTTTTAAATGAGAAGATAAATTCACTAAACTAAAAATGAAATGAAATAAAAAACAAAAGCACAAATTAATTGTATTATATTTTGATTACCCCATTACAATACTCATGGCACATTTATTGTCCAACTACAAATATTTAAGCAAAATGTATATTTTAGTCAGAATTATTGCGTTCCTATTCTATTGTGCTCCGTCTGCTTGGCATGCATGCCCACAGAGGTGCTCCTTCACTGAAGTCTTTGAAAATTAGCAGAGACTCATACTCACATGCAGAAATCTTATGCACTCCTGACAGCAAAATGGAAATATTTCCATGACTTTCTAACATTTACAGATGCAGAACATACCTGTGAAATATAAGCTATGCACTGAGGAAAACAGCACATCTCAAACACATTAAACAGCGCAAGTATCCTCTCATTCAGCAGCAGCACATGTATATATATATATATATATATATATATCTTATGAATTATTTAAAGGCCCTTAATATAAAGCATGTCTCATGTTTAGAACAAATTGGATTACGCCTATGCACTTTCCCTGTAAATAATTAATTAATTAATAATTAATTAATTTTTTCAGATGCACTCGTAACAAACTACTGTATATCGATATAAATGGTATTGCCTCATACCATATAGTTTATAAAAAAATATATTGATATATTGTACAACTCTATATACTACCCAGCCCTATTAATCATCTTCCAGGACTGCATGTACACAGGTCATCTGTCCACTGGGGAATTTTTTTTTAAAATGGCAACAAACTGATGCTAAAATCAGTTAAGATGTAACAAAGTTGAGTTTTGTGGCATTAAACTTTTGAAAAAAAAAAAAAAGATTTTAGTATCAAGTGAACTAGTATTTTATTTGTTTTACCCACCATTAAACAACAAGCAAAAACAAACCTAACTCTCGTTGGCCACTTTACATGGCTGTCAGACTGTCGCTTCCGGTTTAATACGGCAGTTTTAGGCTAGAATAAGCTGTGAAGTGGACCACACTTTATGCCAATAGACAGAACTCTGGGTATGTAAGACAAAAGTTGTGGCCAAAAGTATTGGCAGTGACACAAATTTAGTTTTTTGCTAAATTTGCTACTTAAGCTGCTGTGGTGTTCATTCACATTGTTTCTAGATTATGTCACTGCCAATACTTGTAGAAACAATGTGAATGAACACCACAACAGCTTAAGCTGCAAATTTTGCAAAACACAAAATGTATGTCACTGCCAATACAATTGGCCACGACTGTATTTGCTACTACCCACCATCAACCACTAACAACTGCCTGGGGAACATAAATATACCACCAATCATTACTTATAGCCAGATTATAGAGCTGACAGGCCTGCTGAGATTATGTCAGGGCAAGCTCTTACAAACTGATGGGATAATATTAGACGAAAGGAACGAGAGAGAGAGAGAGAGAGAGAGAGAGAGAGAGAGAGAGTCTAAGACCCAGCAGGGTAGATGGGTTTTAGGGCCTGGGTTTTCCTTGGCACTCTCAGCTCCATGTTTATCTGGTGCATGTCTAAACTCTGCAGATAGCACTGGAGAAACTGATACTGGCAGAAAAGGGAGGGAGAGGGGAATTCTGCTGATCACAATAAGGCCTCTTTTCTCTGAAAATGTTATCAGGTTCAATTAGGGAAAGGACAGGCTTGGCTTTCTTTTTATAGTTGAGTGCCTAGGGCTGTGTGACATGTAATTACATCGTAATGTAACCTGAGAGCTTGTCTGTAGTTTACGGTCTGCTAGTTAATTACAGTGTGTATGATGCTACCATAATGTTTGAGTGTTTTACTGCCCTGATAATGGTGATAATTTCAGTGTATTTTGATCCTACAAGGATGGGACCGACAAAACATGAATACAGTGGCTGCCAAATGCTGCTCAGATTCTTGATTACGTATTAAACTCACCCTTGAGGTCCACACTTTGGTGAACGCATTTGGGACAGTCTTAAAGAAATTGTGGTGTGAATGTTCAAGTCAACATGAATCAAAGTAGACTTGATTTCCTTTCTTAATGCACATTCCAGGTCTTGTACACCTTAACATGTCTTAACCAGTAGCTTCAGGAAACCTACACAATGGGGAGAGCATACAAACTGCATAAAGAAAAGCCATTAATTAGATTAATGGTCTTTTTTTTATTTAAAGAAACTGAATAATTATACAAATATGTTGTAAAGTATGTTCCCTTTCAGTCGGTCACTACGAGTCACGTCGTGACCGACGAATTGGGATATCGCTTCGATAGACCAATCTACTTCGAGTGTAAACTAAACGAGCCAATGCACATTGGCATGCAATTATTGCATCCAGCTGCCGCTGATCACAGTGTGAGTATAATAAGGCAGCAGGTGCAATGCATACCAGCTTTTCGCTTTGGAGCCGAGCGACAACATCGTTCAATGTTTATTTCGACAACTACGAGTTCAGCACACTCTCGGAAGCTTTCTGTGTTGGCGGGACGGCGCTTCAGCGGTGGTCGTTCCAGTGTCGAGTGGGTTGCGCACTTCAGGCTGCACTACCCCCTGTCGTGTTGCAAAGCGGCCATCTCCCCTGTGCGCCTCAGCACTAAAAGAGCATTTCCTAAAAAGAGCAAATTTCTCTAAAAGAGCTACACGGGTGCGTCTTTATAAAGACGACGGATTGTCCTTATAAGGATGCCATTTCACCCATGCGTTTCTGGGTGCGGTCGTTACCTGGCACCGGGTGATGGTCACGATCGCTGCCTCACGTGTCTGGGCATTAAGCACGCTGAGGTGGCCTTCGTGGATGAGTCATGTTCTCATTGAGGGAACCGTCGGTCATCCGACGTGACGTCTCCGTTCCCTCCTTCAGGGAACGAGGGTTACCATACGTAACCGAGACGTTATTGTAAAGTAACATTTTTATTTTCAGTGCACACTCACATTTACTCTTACTATATACCTCATGCTGTACTGTACACCTATGTTGAAAAAGATTCAGTTATGAATTACATGAACACACGTAAATAATTGTTAATATTTTCAATTCAAGAGGGCAGAGGGCATCATTGACTGACAGCCAAAACCTTGATCTAAATTCACCCAATTTGAAGCATATCAGTCACATAGGATTAGTTTTTAGGAAATGTGTATTAAATTAACTGTTACTTCAGATGTTATCTGCAATGTGGTCTTTTCGGGCAGGATAAATAAAATATACTTTCCAACACATCTAACTGATCCAACATGTAATTATGCAGGAAATATTAAACATGAACATTTATCTGGAATTAGTATCAGAAATTGATTTGAATATACAAAAAAATATTACAATACATGCTTCTGTTACTCTATTGCTCTATGTTGTACTGAAATTCAAAGCTTACCATGCATCATCTTGGAAATAAAGCTTCATGTCTTTAAGTCTACCGTACGTAGTCAGTGATATTTTTTCTGTATAAGTTATGATGCTTGTATTTTAGATCCTGAATGAGCAGCAGTTATTTCAGACTATTCAAGACTGTGCAAATTCTATGACATTTTGCTTGCATTACAATTTCCATAGAAGTAAAATGTTATGTATATGTTGCTGAATTAATTATTAAAAATTTAACCAATGTTTAAATCAATAACTGCTTCAAAATGCATGCTGTTAACAAAATCATTGTTGAAACATTTGCAGTTAGCCTACTGTATGAATAAAAACAATATGACAACACAACATAATTACATAAACAGTGAATAGCCTGTACAAAGCGAATTAAGGTATATGTGCATATGTTGCAAAGAATAAATCTTTATTCAGATTTCAGAATGAGCACTTTGTCATTTGTAATATATGTTGAGGATCTCCTTACGTTGTTCATCATGTTCATCTGATGTTTGCTACTGTAATGAATATGAACATAACTTTTTAATTAGCAGGGGAAATTCCCAACATTTAACAAATAACCATTTACATGTGTTGTAATAATGTACTGGGAGTCTTCAGATATAAAAACAGTGACTCGTTAAGTGATGTTTTAATTAAAGGGATCCTATTATGCTCTTTTATAAAGCCTTGATTTTGTTTTGGGGGTGTACTAGAACATGCTCTCATGCTTGGTGTTTCGAAAAACACATTATTTTTCACATAATTTACATTATTAAAATACCTTTCTCCCCAGCCTGGCACGAACGGCTCGATTAGTTCCGGGGTGAAGGTCCGCTACCTTTCTCCCCAGCCTGGCACGAACGGCTCGATTAGTTCCGGGTTTGATGAAGGCCCGCCTTCCGAAAAACTAAATGTGTTGTGATTGGTTAGCTGTCCCAGTGTTTCAGTACTGCCACGCCCCTTGCACGCACGGTTATTGCAAGACATATTAGTGGTAACGTTATTGTTGGTTTTTTAAATTCCATAATTTAACATAATCTAAATTATGTTTTAGATACGATGTCAACAACCGCTTAAAAATAAGTGCATTTACTATGTACAGATAAGTGCAACGGTAATATTTATAATGTATCTTTAATTCTAACATTATAACATCAATTGCAGTAAAACTGTTATACAGTTGAATTTTTTTATACTATAGTCTCATAATTGAAGTGTAAATTCTGCAGATTACATCATTGTCCAGTATTGTACTGTCAGCAATTTATTAAAAAAAGTGTTTCTTCGACATGGCGAAAACTTGATGCTACAGCAGCTCTTCTTCTTCTTCGTTTTGTCTGATGCACTTACTCTACAGCAGCTCTTCTTCTTCTTCGTTTTGTCTGATGCACTTACTCTACAGCAGCTCTTCTTCATCATCATCGTCTTGTCTAATGCACTTAACCAAGCGTTCTAATCACGACCTCGCCCCTCCCCACCCCCCAACCATTCGAATTTCCGTAGGCGGGAATTATTTTAATGATATTCTAATGGGCCGCTTTGTCACATCACAATTGGGCAGTCGTGGCCAAATGGTTAGAGTCGGACTTGTAACCCGAAGGTTGCGGGTTTGAGTCTTAGGTCCGGCAGGGATTGTAGGTGGGGGGAATGAATGTACACTGCTCTCTTCCACCCTCAATACCACGACTGAGGTGAGACCCTTGAGGAAGGCACTGAACTGCCAACTGCTCCCCGGGCTTGTGAAAATTAATGAGATCACATTGTATGGGCTTATGCAAGACAGGACACAAAGCCAAATCAAATACACAATTTTGGGCAGGGTCACAGTCTATTACGTTCCACAGAGCACTTTCCTTACTGAATGATTAAGCAACTGACCCAGTGATATAGTCCAGATCTCCAGAGCTGCATCTGAAAGTCAAAAACTACTAAAACTATTACTTTCCCTTTGCTTCTTCCCATTTCCATGCATTTTCTGCTCCACCCTATTATATAAGTTTTGAATGTTTTCCACAGTCACTTTTTCCTGCAGGTCCAATAAAATATCTGTGGGAAACACCTATGATTAAAAATCCATATGAGGAATCGTCTTATGCACATAGACCAGCTCTGTTCCAAAACCTACAGAGCTGCCTACTAAGCATTTTAAGACACCATAGTTGTGCTCTCAATGCAAAGGGTGTTTCAAAATGTGGGCAGCAACATTATGTACTGTATGCCTCCTCCATGGTGAGGCAGTCCCAGAATGCACTGCAATAATTTCAGTGAAAATAAATATTCATGATGATGGAGCAGAGATAAATGTCAATTATAAATAGATTTCATTTAATGCTTAAAAATATACTTAGAAATATATTTCAAAATGTACTCAATATTTGCGTGCACTGAAATGCAGATTGCTATATATAAATATATTGAATAACTGAATTATTTAAATCCTGTCAGGAAACCAAATAAAATCCCTTTGAAACTACTTAATTTGGTCACTTCAAAAAAACTTAATTCGATGAAGTTATGTGAAGAAATTATGTTTGTGTTACTGATTCATGTGGAACCGATGTACATGATTAAAATCAACACACTTTTTTCAGTGTATGTGATTTCATGCTTTTTATCACCTACTGCTTGTAGAAGACCAAACTGCTTATGTTGCTGTTTATGTAGAGCATTTTCACTTATAACATTTCATTATAATTTGGATAGATTTGGCTCATCATGCCACATCACAAGGAGGCTGTGCCACTGAAGCACAACTTCATTTCTAATTTATTATTATTATTATTAATTAATTAATTTATTTATTTATTTATTTTTAATTCTACATTTTGTTATGATATACTTGGATATAATGCAGCATCTACTTTCGGCCCACAGCCCTTAATCAAATTTTAATTTTGGCCCTTCATAGTAAAACGTGTCATCACCTCTTTTTTTTTTTTCATTGAGTACTATCAAGTAATTTTAATTGAATTAGTTTTTTTGTCATTGTCAGTTTAAATTTTTTTAATATGTCTATATAGTTTTATTAATTTTATTTCAGTTTTAGTTATTTTCGTACATCACGTTAAACTAAATGAAAATGTTAGGCCTTGCCATCTAGCTGAAATAAAATGTTTTTTTATATATATATTTTATTTCATGTAACAAAAGGTTTTTTATGGTTTTCGTTTTAATTTTAGTTAACTATAATTGCCTTGTTTGAGTAGAAAAACAACCCAGCGATTTTTAGCATGCAAGTGTTCTCCAACCTGCATGACCTAATTGTTCTCTCTCTCTCTTTCTCAACATCTATCTATTCTTTATCTCTCACTAACTCTCTCTCTCTCTTTCTTTCTTGCTCTGATGAGCTCAGGGTTTAATTTTGTCTGACATGTAGAGATTATCTAATACCATCAAAGGAAGCAGGAAGATAAAACGATAGTGTATTAAAATAAGTGGAGTCAAGACTTAACCATTTCACTGTGTGTGTATTGAAGGTAAAGAACCTCGGTATTTCCAGTGTAACCCGCACAGAGCTGTCTGTGCCTTCATCCGCTCCAGGCATCATAAGGGTTTAACTTTCCAGTCCCTACTCCCATTCCTGCCTTCCCTCCATCTCTCCATCTTTTCCCACACTCACATGCTCTCTAGAGGCACTGGATGCAGCATCATGGCTTCAGGCAGTAAAATCACCATGGCATTACCAGCTTTTACTGCACAATTTGAATACCCATCTTGCAAAAATATCTGTGCATCCCACATTGTTTACATGTTTGTCAAACTGACCACACTGCATTGTAGGATACAGTATTCCTTGTAGTATGCGCTCTTGTTTTGACAAAAATCAGGTCATGCATTCCATGAATAAAGAAAATTTGCATACTGTCTATAGTATACATACAATAGATTGTGTAAAATAGCACGGAATTATGCTATTTTAAAATGAGGAATTTACTAGCCAAATGTTACTCTGGATCACTGCCGAATCAATTATCTATTGTGTCATTGTGTAATCACTATTTTGTAACAAAAAAATGCATACAGTACACTCATGTAAAGCAATATATACTATACAGCAAAAACTGCCTAATTTTTTTACTTTGTCACAAAATGTAAAGTATATTATCACACAACTCTTTATACAAAGTTGGATATAAAAGTATGTTCAGCTTTATCCGCATACATACAGTATATTTGCATAGGGCTTTACCTTGATTGCTTGTATCATTATAAAATGTAAACTAAATTTGCTAAATGCGACTATAAAACAAAGATATCTACTGATTTTTCTTTTTTTTTTATGCAGTATACTCTAAAAAAAGATGGTTCTTTAAAGGTTCTTTACATGCAGTAATGGTTTTATTTAGAACCATATCATTCTGAAGAACCCTTTTCTGGTACTGTTTAGAACCATTTTTCTTAAGAGTGTATATATAAACACACACACAGCAACTGTTTCCACACAGGTCTGCTTGCTTATGTTCAGACAAACAGGTAGTCCAGCCATTGGCTGAGGTAGAAGTTGACATGTTGGGCTGCATAAAAAAAACTGGGCAATGATCTGAAATGTCAGCAGTGTATTCTTAAACTCCACAGAAAAAAATGTTTGGCAAGTTCATTGCATGTGCGCAGTCTGGTTGTATACCATACGTTCTTGCGTCACGGCAGTAACAAGTATTCAGTATAGTACAGTTCATATATCAGTGTCATTATAGTGATTTAAGAGTGTTATTATTCAGATAGCTAGCGCTAAATATTGATAAGTATATTACAGTTAAAGACAGTTCTCCACAAACATACTCAACATAATGTAATATAATGCAACAATCAACAAGGTCAAAGAGAAAAGAAAAGCTTCTTTGAACAAAATGGCTATGTGATATAATAACTTCATTCTAAGAGCTATAATGAGGTAAATCAGGCCCAAAATGAAGCAGTTATACTCTACAATAATAGAAGCTCTATCGTATTACAGTCAACCATACCGGATACATGTCTGATTTAATTTTCAAAACAATCTGGTCCATACACTATGCAAAAACAACTGAAATAAAACTTTGAAAACAGAGCAATTGAAATAATTAAATTTCATTTGCCAGGAGATATTGAGTCACTATCATGTTCTTAATGCAAGACTGCTTTTTCCATCCCATGCCTTACTCAAGTGGTCTCTGCTCATCAGCAGACGAAGAAAGAGCAGATTGTGCGTCATTTTGGAACGTCAAACAACGAAACACAAACAGTGAAATATCATAGCCATTATTACAACACAGGGGTGTGTTTCCTGTTACCTGTGTCTTGTATTGAAGATTGTTTTCATTGGAGTTGTGTATCAGTTCTCACAATACATAACAGCTGTTTAAGATTGAAATCATGGCAAAACAACCAGCACATACAAGAGTCATTTGAAACGAGGCAACGTTTAATGGGTAAATATGATAGGTCTGAACTCACACACACACACTTGACAGCAGTGAACAGGACACTGCATGTGAGAAGAGTGCATTGTACTATGACCTTGATTTAATTACCTACAAGGTTTGCATTAGTTATCTTCCCTAAAACTCTACAGAATAACATTTAGACTCAATGAGATAAATACAATAAATAAAACCTTGATAGTACAAAATTGTATACAGAGCTTTTGCAACAATAAGCAATTTTCAGCATATCCATCTATATTCATATGAAGACAAATTCTTACCTTCATCTTGCCAATCTTGTTGAGTTTGTCTTATCATTCAACACATTATGGTGTTATGAGATATCTAAGCTGTTACTGTCTCAGTAGCCTTGGTTCTGGATATATTTTTGATAAAGAGTTTTAAGCTACAAAGTAAATCATCTGACTCAAAGATGAATCAGATTTTTTTTTGCTTCAAACTTTGCCGTGATTCTGGCTTCCATAGTAACAGCAACTTCTCTGATCTTCTGAATTATGGGATTATAGCTCTTCACCAAAAATTCACCAATTACACTTGTCTTTGTCAAGGATGTAACCGAATGTTTAGGAGGACCAGATGTAAATGTTTAAGAATAAATCAATAAAAAACTCAGCACACTGTCATGGTAATTTGTAATGTGAATTGGTGGTACAAATCACATTGTAAAAGTTTATATGGAATGGCCACCTCGCAAAATGCTTACATTTTCTCATGAGATTGAACTGGAAAAACCTACTTTGATAAACCACTATTCTGAATATTGGCAGGCATGTGCCCCTATACCGTTATTAGTTACCACTGTCTGACACCATTTATTTATTTATTTATTAAATAAAGAAAGAAAAGAAAGATCCTGTATTCATTTAATTGTCCTTAAAAAACATGGTAAACATAATATTAAACAGTGACATAGTACAGCACTATATGTAAAACAGAATATACTATTCATTCATTTCTATGACATATGAAACTATCAAAACCATATTTAACCATTACTCTAACATACTACCATTTTTGTGAATATGTTTAGCATTATGTAGTTCTGATGAAGGCCTATAATGACCGAAACGTCACAAATAAAATTGGATTTCTTCAAGAGTGAATGTTGAACCTTTTCTAATTGATATGTTTAGCATTTAACCCTCATCCGTCCCTCGGGTCATTTTGACCCAAAAAGTTTTTTCAAAAAAATTCTAAAAATCATGTGTTGATAGTACTGGTCCAAGATTTCTTTACTTCTGTCACACTTGCACCGGGAATACACAAAAAAAATGAGTGGATTCGAGTTTAAATGGGTGCAATAAAAAAAGTAACAAAAGTGTCCCTCACGGGTCATTTTGACCCGCATAGGAATTAATGGAATTTACGAGAAAACTGCATTTTTCATTACATTAGATTTTTTTTTATATACAAAATCTGAGACAATCCAGTAAAGATTTACACCCAAACGCAGGGCTGAGACTATAGAATATCCCCAATGCAGAAAAAAACTCACATACACACACACATGCACAAACACACACATGGTACACACACTCATATAGAACACATTGTAATATTTTTCATGTTTCTGCTGGGATATGACTGTCATTTTTCCATTTTTTTTTTTTTTACTTAACACAGTTCGATTTGAGTGATGTGGTGGAGACCAATGAGTTTATATCATATTTATATTTTTAAAAATATATTATATATTTATTTCATATTTATGAAATTGTATGAATATGCAAATGTTTATGTTATAATTCAGTTAGAATTTTTTTGTTGTTGTTGTTTTTACAACATTTGGATTTTGCAATGTTTAAATATATATTTTAATCCATAAACAACCAAATTGAAGCTTTAAAATGATCTAATTTCTCATGTTTCACTTGTTTTGCTCATTTAAAATTA